>NC_091165.1:29434214-29514214 GCF_040958095.1 Procambarus clarkii | reverse complement strand
GCCGACCGACCAGTGCCCAGAGCTGCAGGCTTCCTTTCTTGTAGTCGGCGGTTCGAGGCTCCTATTGCTTGGGATCAAATTGGCAACCCAGAGGAAGGTTTATATTCCCAGTTGGGCAGCAGTTAGGTGCTTCCTGGAATCCTTTCTAACAATGTCTGTTGACAAGCGTGGTTGATAGAGCTGTCGTCTACCACTCCTGAGGTCGGGGGGTTCGAAGGCTTCCTTCGAAGCCTCGAAGGAAGCTTCGAATATATAAAATATATATTGACCAGACCACACACTAGAAGGTGAAGGGACGACGACGTTTCGGTCCGTCCTGGACCATTCTCAAGTCGACTTGAGAGTCGACTCAAGTCCCCTCTAGAGTGGTCTGGTCAATACTTCAGCCACGTTATTGTGACTCATCGCCTGCATATAAAATATGTGTATGTATGTATGTATGTATGTATGTATGTATATATATATATATATATATATATATATATATATATATATATATATATATATATATATATATATATATATATATATATATACACTGCATATATATATATAAATGTGTATGTGTTTAAGTATAATGTGTGTGCGTAAGCAAAGTCTGAGAGTTGCTGTGCGGGGCTCAGCACACGCTCATTTAACCACCGGATCTGAGGACATTTCGGGAAAATCGTTGAAGATTGGTATCCAATTCCTGGACTGCCACCGTCGGCTGGTCCCTGATCACAGGCAGGCAGCAAATAACCCGTCAACTCACTCTGATTTCTGAGAACTCATCTCTGTGCTGGTAACTGGCTGCCTTAAGCCATTCCTAGCGCAGACTGGGGAAACCCTAATTCCATTTCCTGAAGTCCCACTACCTCACCCCCGCCGCCACCACTACCACTACCACTCCCAGTCTTCGTTTTTCGGTTCCTGCTGGGGCTGCTCTTGACCCCACTGGCAGTTCCTTCAGTGTAGATTCTTCCTCTTTCACTGTAGAATCTTCCAATTTTACTGTACGTCTTTCCTGCTTCTACTCATCCTCTCCTTCAATATCTTCTTAAACACTGATCACCTTAAAATATTTGTCCAATATAGTATGTACCTAAAATATTTCTAGCATTCTTGGCACCTTTGCACCTTCTCCTAGCATACTGTGTGCCATAGTACCCTCTCCTAACGCACAGGAAAACCTAGATTAATAAGATAACCTGTGTATTCCGACATCATTCTACGCAATAGAGCATATAGAGCGTATATCATCAACTGAATAGAGCATATAGAGCGTATATAAGCACTTGCTTGGTACCAGATTTGTACACATGTATATTTGGACATATTAAACTACCTCCACTGATAGACCTCACCTATCTAAACCTAACCTAATCTGCCATACGACACAAACAAGTGAGTCAAGTACATGCTGAGTTGTAAATCTTGTTGTAAGACAAGTTGTAAGACTCAAACAACATGCTGAGTTGTAAATCTTGTTGTAAGACAAGTTGTAAGACTCAAACAACATGATGAGTTGTAAATCTTGTTGTAAGACAAGTTGTAAGACTCAAACAACATGATGAGCTGTAAATCTTGTTGTAAAACAAGTTGTAAGACACAAACAACATGATGAGTTGTAAATCTTGTTGTAAGACAAGTTGTAAGACACAAACAACATGATGAGCTGTAAATCATGTTGTAAGACAAGTTGTAAGACACAAACAACATGATGAGTTGTAAATCTTGTTGTAAGACAAGTTGTAAGACACAAACACCATGATGAACTGTAAATCTTATTGTAAGACAAATTGTAAGACACAAAGAAAACGATGAGTTATAAATCCCACATCTCTCGATAACAACGGTGGGAGGGCAAGTCTTTGTTTGACCGAGCACAGTCATGCTCAGTCATGCTCAGTCATGCTGTGCAGCATGACTGAGCACTTGACATGCATGAGCTGTCGTGTACTCCCTCCCTCCCTTGATGTCTCCAGCTCACGAGTCTGATAGAGAGCCACACTTGAGCGAATCCTTCTCGGTACTCTCGACTCGTCCTGGCCCGGGATCGATGAGGGGGGGGGTTCAGGGGTTCAGGAGGGCCTTTATCACCTGTGAGATATGCAGGTGGCCTTAGTGGCTTGTACACTCTCAACAAGGTTCTCAAGGTTCTTCCAGTTGGCCAATCTTGGGTAATAGAAGAACACATTATAACTCAAGGCGGTCAGCTACTATATTATTATTAGTAGTAGTAGTATTAGTATTAGTATTGCTAAAGTAGCAGTAGGAGAGCTAAAGTAGCATCAGCAGAGCTAAAGTAGCAGCAGGAGAGCTA
This sequence comes from Procambarus clarkii, assembly GCF_040958095.1. NCBI lineage: Eukaryota > Metazoa > Arthropoda > Malacostraca > Decapoda > Cambaridae > Procambarus > Procambarus clarkii. The sequence goes on along the minus strand of NC_091165.1, from coordinate 29,511,909 downwards.
AAGTAGCAGCTGGAGAGCTAAAGTAGCAGCAGGAGAGCTAAAGCAGCAGCAGGAGAGCTAAAGCAGCAGCTGGAGAGCTAAAGTAGCAGCAGGAGAGCTAAAGTAGCAGCTGGAGAGCTAAAGTAGCAGCTGGAGAGCTAAAGTAGCAGCTGGAGAGCTAAAGTAGCAGCTGGAGAGCTAAAGTAGCAGCAGTTGAGCTATAGTAGCAGCAGGAGAGCTAAAGCAGCAGCAGGAGAGCTAAAGCAGCAGCTGGAGAGCTAAAGTAGCAGCAGGAGAGCTAAAGTAGCAGCAGGAGAGCTAAAGTAGCAGCTGGAGAGCTAAAGTAGCAGCTGGAGAGCTAAAGTAGCAGCAGGAGAGCTAAAGTAGCAGCAGGAGAGCTAAAGCAGCAGCAGGAGAGCTAAAGTAGCAGCTGGAGAGCTAAAGTAGCAGCTGGAGAGCTAAAGTAGCAGCTGGAGAGCTAAAGTAGCAGCTGGAGAGCTAAAGTAGCAGCTAGAGAGCTACAGTAGCAGCAGGAGAGCTAAAGTAGCAGCTGTAGAGCTACAGTAGCAGCAGGAGAGCTAAAGTAGCAGCTGGAGAGCTGTAGTAGCAGCTGGAGAGCTAAAGTAGCAGCAGGAGAGCTAAAGTAGCAGCAGGAGAGCTAAAGCAGCAGCAGGAGAGCTAAAGTAGCAGCTGGAGAGCTAAAGTAGCAGCTGGAGAGCTAAAGTAGCAGCTGGAGAGCTAAAGTAGCAGCTGGAGAGCTAAAGTAGCAGCTGGAGAGCTAAAGTAGCAGCTGGAGAGCTACAGTAGCAGCAGGAGAGCTAAAGTAGCAGCTGTAGAGCTACAGTAGCAGCAGGAGAGCTAAAGTAGCAGCTGGAGAGCTGTAGTAGCAGCTGGAGAGCTAAAGTAGCAGCTGGAGAGCTAAAGTAGCAGCTGGAGAGCTAAAGTAGCAGCTGGAGAGCTGTAGTAGCAGCTGGAGAGCTGTAGTAGCAGCTGGAGAGCTAAAGTAGCAGCTGGAGAGCTAAAGTAGCAGCTGGAGAGCTAAAGTAGCAGCTGGAGAGCTATAGTAGCAGCTGGAGAGCTGTAGTAGCAGCTGGAGAGCTAAAGTAGCAGCTGGAGAGCTGTAGTAGCAGCTGGAGAGCTAAAGTAGCAGCTGGAGAGCTGTAGTAGCAGCTGGAGAGCTAAAGTACCAGCTGGAGAGCTAAAGTAGCAGCTGGAGAGCTATAGTAGCAGCTGGAGAGCTAAAGTAGCAGCAGGAGAGCTAAAGTAGCAGCTGGAGAGCTGTAGTAGCAGCTGGAGAGCTGCAGTAGCAGCTGGAGAGCTAAAGTAGCAGCTGGAGAGCTAAAGTAGCAGCTGGAGAGCTGTAGTAGCAGCTGGAGAGCTAAAGTAGCAGCTGGAGAGCTGTAGTAGCAGCTGGAGAGCTAAAGTAGCAGCTGGAGAGCTATAGTAGCAGCTGGAGAGCTAAAGTAGCAGCTGGAGAGCTAAAGTAGCAGCTGGAGAGCTATAGTAGCAGCTGGAGAGCTAAAGTAGCATCAGGAGAGCTAAAGTAGCAGCTGGAGAGCTGTAGTAGCAGCTGGAGAGCTATAGTAGCAGCTGGAGAGCTAAAGTAGCAGCTGGAGAGCTAAAGTAGCAGCAGGAGAGCTAACGTAGCAGCAGGAGAGCTAAAGTAGCAGCAGGAGAGCTAAAGTAGCAGCAGGAGAGCTAAAGTAGCAGCTGTAGAGCTACAGTAGCAGCAGGAGAGCTACAGTAGCAGCAGGAGAGCTAAAGTAGCAGCTGTAGAGCTACAGTAGCAGCAGGAGAGCTAAAGTAGCAGCTGTAGAGCTACAGTAGCAGCAGGAGAGCTAAAGTAGCAGCTGGAGAGCTAAAGTAGCAGCTGGAGAGCTATAGTAGCAGCTGAAGAGCTAAAATCCAGCTTACAGCATCAACAGTACATAGTTACTGTTATTGAGATTACTGTTAACTAAATTGCTGCTCTCATCGAGGGCTTAACTGCCTCAGCATTTTATTAAGAGGAAAATAATTTACCTAAAGTCAACCAGATTATATAATGTTTTAACTGCCCAGGAAAAAAATATAATATTTCAAGCATAAGTAAATTTCCATTCAAGTTTATGACGAATTAGACATTTTTTTCCTACATTAAATATCTAATATTTGGTCATTTTATATATCTTCAGAAGAGAAATTATGTATAAAAGGATCAGGAATGTACATACCTTTTAGGCTTCAAACCTACCAATAAAATTATATAAATCTCACTTTACTCAGAAAAACAAATCACTACTGCATTCAAACAAGAAAAAAAGGGACACATACTACAGGAAACACTACAGGAAAAACTACAAGCAATATTGTGTTTCTGGCGAGGCTCCTATTTCGCAGAGCCCCAGGAAAGAGACCATCCGGCTGGCTCCTATAACGACGAATGTTTAAGCCAGCCGGGCTTAGAACTCCCAGGGGGGTGGAGGACACACACAGCCGGATAGCAACAGCAAATTTACAGGCGAGAGCTATCTGCAGGTAACAGCTTCCCCTGCGTCTGGCAGGTGGCACCTGGCCACATTAGCAGGACGGTGGGAGATGTATCTTGGGTTGTATAGTGAGTCTAGCGAGCACCTTCAGTCTACGTGGCCCCCCTGCAAGCTTATACCTAGCGTCCCGTGATCCTTTTTAATTCGCTTAGGAGGGATTCACTTGTTCCTGGAGCACACGGAAGAAGGTTCATCCTGTTTACATGCTTCTAACTTTCCCCCACCTGCACATTACCACGACGTTCTCATCGGCACACCAGGACGCGACGAGGTACAAGTCGCCCCTCAGGAAAAGCTACGTCTCACTTCAGTGACATACCAGACCGCCGAGAACACTCTTTTGCATCCTCGAGAGTGCGTTTCATTTCGACAATGTCTCTGACGACCAGGAGATGAGGTGGGGAATTTGCAATGCTGAGCAGACCATTTTCAGGCTAATGTTTAAGGTGCGTGGACCGCAAAACCGGAGAGAGGGAGGGAGAGAGAGAGAGAGAGAGAGAGAGAGAGAGAGAGAGAGAGAGAGAGAGAGAGAGAGAGAGAGAGAGAGAGAGAGAGAGAGAGAGAGAGAGAGAGAGAGAGATTACTTATCTTTTTTACAGGAGGTGTGGAAATGTATCTCAGTAGCAGCATTAACAATACTGCCAGGAACCACATCTTTACCAGTTGAACCAATAATGCTAATTGCTGTGGGACTCGCCGGGGTTACGCCGATACAGGTCACTATTGCCAGGATTTTATTGTGCGGTTTTAATAATGGAAAAGACAGTTGCAAACTGGAGGGAGTTTGTCAAACGACTACTGCAGCGCCTCCTGTGTGTGTCACATTACCAAACAGCTGCAGACCGCCGTGTGTGTCTGCCACACTAACGACCACCGTAAACACCACCAGCACCTTGATACAGAGCGGGTAGCGCCCAATACACCCGCTAACATCGAAGGTGAGAACGACCCGGGTTCCATCCCTGGATAGAGTTGGACGACGTGTATCGTTACTCCTCCGTGCGCGTCTTTGCACCCAGTTGGCGACCTGGATGTAAAACAATTAGCAGATCGAGTCCTAGGCACGAAAAAAAAAATGTCCTAACTAGCCTAACCGGTTTCAGTAGGCCTCCCTATAGTTTCCAACCCACCTTAAAGAGTGTTGCTGTGTGCTCCATCACCAGCCCATATATCAGACACGAGTAACAGTGTACACACAATTTTTAGGAAAGGAGAAAACCCGGTGAACCCAAGCCCTAATGACGCTTAATGGGTGTTGATATATGATAGTCCCAGCGTGCAAAACATATGCAACGGAAGGCGGTGCGTGCAGGTGTTGGGATGGGTTGGGAGGGGGTTACTAGGCCGCTCCTCACGCACCAGACGCCAGGCACCTTTACTGGGGGTTTGTGTAAACTTTATCTCGTCTTCCTCGGCTGGGAGAGAGAAAACACAGTAGTACAGAGACAACATTTCTGTTTATCTCAGCCTACCTTAAACGCTGCGACAATACACCCCTACCTACGAGCTGTGTTTGCGTGCGTGTGTGTGTGTGTGTGTGTGTGTGTGTGTGTGTGTGTGTGTGTGTGTGTGTGTGTGTGTGTGTGTGTGTGTGTGTGTGTGTGTATGTGTGTGTGTGTGTGTGTGTTATCGTGTACTTCAAAAGAACAGCAGTGCATATGTGTGTAAAAAAAAATATATATTCTCCAAAGTTCATTTCAGATACAGCTTAGCATCCTCAGCAGGAGAGGGAAAGTGAATTCAATTGGGCAAACTCAGCAATCCATACACACACACTCCCTCCCCCCCCCCCCTTTCTGCTATCTCCCTCTCCCCCCCCCCCCTCTCAAAGATTCCCCCATCTCCCCTTCTCCCCCGTCCCCCTCCCCCGCGCTGATGAAGATAGTTACAGTGATGGACACAGAGAGTAGTAAAAGATGTAGCGCCCTTCACCCGAGCAACACCGGGTAACCTCCTCCCCTTCCGCAGGTAATATTTACATACCTGTGCAACGGAAGAGCAACACACTTTGCATGCAAGACACATTAATCAACACACGCAAGCACGTGAAGAACACACACACACACACACACACACACACGCACACACACACACACACACACACACACACCACACACACACACACGCACACTTCCGCCACCAATATCCCCCCCTCCCCAAGGGCAGCGCTAATGCCCTGGAAACACAAACCGAAACTGTCTCTATTTTCCGCCTGTTACAACTTGTAATAAAGTTGTTACATCTTAGCTTACCGTGTTTATGACGTATTAGAACATTGTTACAACTTGATATATTGGTTGTTATAACTGGTTAGGAGATGTTAAAACTTGTTCGAACGTTGTACCAACGTCTTATTTTCGGTGTGTGTTTTTGGCGGGAAGACACCACCACCACTGGCGCGAGACCTCTGCTCCCTCAACAATACCTTCACACGCGACAAACCAACACACTCGTAACTAATCACAATAAAAGATACAATACGAGGCTGTATTTCGGAGGCCAAACACCGAAGCCAGATTACAACAAAAATAGAAGAGCTACAGTTTTTTTTTTTGTTCTTATCTAAAGATTCTGTCGTTGGTATAGGTGATAATATAGGCGGTCTGGACCCCCTCTACCCTCTCACCTTATATACGTCGGAGTTGTTGTACGGAATTGACCAATGCGGTCAAAATGTGACGTTTTAGTCAATGTTTAAACGCTGCAATGATTATTGGCGTTATCTATGCATTGGCCATGACACTAAGAGGATATTTGGCCGACACTGCAAAGAATGTGTCAGACTGACACTTACACACAAGATACGTGGCTGACACAAGGTTTAGGGTTGACACTGTCATATGGGATGTTAAATTGTAGGGAGGGGGTGCGTATCTGCTTGATAAAGCAGATACGCAGATTGACACTTAAATTAATGGTTGTATGGTTGACATACAAATTGGAAATTGTTGTTAATAATGTCAGATGATACTGGGTTTAGACTGGTAGAAGGTGTGTGATTGACACTGAAATAGGGAAAATGTTTAACAATAAAGAAAGAGAATTAAATGCTTTAACTCTTTTTCTGTCTGTCTCTGTCTCTGTCTCTGTCTCTCTCTCTCTCTCTCTCTCTCTCTCTCTCTCTCTCTCTCTCTCTCTCTCTCTCTCTCTCTCTCTCTCTCTCTCTCTCTCTCTCTCTCTCTCTCTCTCTCTCTCACTGTGTCATCAAAGTCCTACCAGCAAAATGGAGCCCCATAAAGTCCTGACGATTGCGATTAAACTGAAGCGCCTTCCCAGGTGTGGAGAAGAGATCAAAGTGCAGCAAACATATAGAGATTAAAACTTATTAGGTTGCCTCAGGGCTATTTACGGACCATCAATGCGTTATGAGATTCAATATATATATATATATATATATATATATATATATATATATATATATATATATATATATATATATATATATATATATATATATATATATATATATATATATATATATATATATATATTGGTGAATACTGGCAGCAGGTTTTCTTTCAAACATGTCTCATTGAATATGACCGCATATTCTGTATTTACTATCTTCTGATTTAGGGCTTCTATCCCTCTAACTATTTTCTTAGCATCAGGGCTTAGCTGTAATAGGAGTTCTCCAAAACTCATTTTCGTAATTTCAAGGTGAAGAAAAGAAGTGAATTACTATAGAAAATATATTTAAAGAAATATATTGATTCTATATTTAAAGAACTTATTGTATATTTAAAGGACTCGATTGTATATATAAAGCACCCCCAAGAGAGTTTGCGGGATAGGCCAAACTCAGGTGTCTTAAAAATTGGATTAAGCCAAGACATTGCAACTTTCTTGCAGGTGTTGCATCAAACGCGGCTGACAGTGTTGCCGCAACACTGAAATTCTGGATCACTCAATCCGGCTGAGTCAAACTTTTGTTTGGCGACCGAAAGAAAAGCAATGTCGAAATCACTCTTCGTAAAGTTGCAAAACTTTTTTTTTGTTTGTTTTTGTTTTTGGTGAAACTATTGAATGGAATGGCCGCAAGCCAAAGTTCGGCACGGCCAAAATATACCGAGGCTTGCCATATGCGGCCAAAATATATACCGAGGCTTGCCATATGCGGCCAAAATATATACCGAGGCTTGCCATATGCGGCCAAAATATATACCGAGGCTTGCCATATGCGGCCAAAATATATACCGAGGCTTGCCATATGCGGCCAAAAAAATATACTTTGGGTAGACAGTGAGTCACAATAACGTGGCTGAAGATATGATGACAAAACCATATACATCAGAAGATTGAAGACGACGACGTTTCGATCCGTCCTGATGGGGCCATTATCGTACGACTTTACAATGGTCCACGACGGACCGAAACGTTATCGTTTACTCCATCTTTTAGTGCATGGTTTGGTCATCAAATATACCCCGGATAGTCCCTGGGTTGCACAAAATGCTAGTGGCCCCACACTTTCTTAATAGCAAACTTGGTTTCACCACCGAATGGTCAGACCGAGCAAGGGTAGAACCTAGACCCGTCATTTCACAGCTTCACCTGAGATTTCTCTGTGACATTTCGTGCCAGCATAGCGAAGCTCACATTAAAGCTGATGACGCTCGTGATGAGGTCAGAGGTCAAGCTGATGAGGTCAGGATATGTCCAGCAGGGGAAGTGACCTACGAGATGTATGATCAACACTGTTGCAAAGTGTTGTTGGAGGTCACAGCACTACAACAGGCAGAATACAGCTGTATCTCACATGACAAAAACACCTTCAGCTCCATCCCGCCAAACACACACCGAAACTACGACGTTGGTACAACGTTCGAACAATTTTTAACACAACCTAACCAGTTATAACAATCAATATAGCAAGTTGTAACAACGTTCTAATACGTCATAAACACGTTAAGGCAAGATGTAACAACTTTATTACAAGTTGTAACAAGCAGAAAATAGAGACAGTTTCGGTTTGTGTTTCCAGGGATGTCGTATGGGAGTTACTGTGGTTTACCTGGGTAAATGCTAATTTGGATATGTGGGTGTTGATTAATGGAATAAATTACCAGGTAATGTAATAGACGTGGGATCGTTTTGATTGTTTCAAGCGTAGGATAGACGTGTGAGTTTGGTTTGATATAAATGTCAGCTGTCTCGTATATGGGCCAATAGGCCTTATGTACATGTTTATCTTCCTATGCCTTAATCTACCAGGATTGACTGGAAACTGGATGACACATTTCTTTCATCAATTCTACATGCAGACTACAGCAACCGAATCGCATCCTTCTATCATAGGTTATTATATATCTAATGGTGCTTAAGATCATTAAAAAGACCTGAATGTTAATCCACGATTCATTATTCTTAGCTAAATTGGGGTCTTATATATTTGGTATCTATATTTGGGTCTTGAATATTTTTAAAGGTGCCTTTCGTTTTCCTTTGGAAGATCCTAATTGCTAAGGCTGAGAGGAATAGTGTGAGGTGAGGGTGAAGAGTAGCTAAGGGTGAAATGAGAAACTATTTTATCTAAGGGAGAGATGATGTGACGATAGTGGTGGTGATGGTGGTAGTGATGGTGATGGTGATGGTGGTAGTGATGGTGATGGTGGTGGAGGAGCTCGAATGTTCTAATGTGGGTCTTTCTATCTTCCTGTCACTGTTCTTCCTCATTCCTCCTTCCTTATCCCTGCCCCTCCCATGGAAAGGGAAAGGAGTGACGGTGGTGGAAAGGGTGAGCTTGAGACATGGGGTGAGACACGGGTGAGAGAGAGGGTTGGCCTGGCTGCCAGCCACAAAAATTCACCACACAACGGATCCAGAGAGACGAACGAGGGAGGAGGGAATTGATGAAAACTGGGCGAGGAGGAAACTGCGGCAAAATACGGGAAAAACGATAAAATTCTGATCGGAATTTGGGGGGAGAATACAGGACAGTATTCTAGCGAGGAAGGCTTGGACAGTACTCTAGGAAGGGATCCCTAGGAAGTACTCTAGAGACGACAGCATGCACAGTACACTAGGGAGAAAGATCTGAATAGTACTCGAGGTTGGAAAACCTGGACAATACTCTAGGGACGCCTGGCCAGTACTCCAGGGAGGACCGATTTTCACGTGGAATATTCCTGTGACATGCACTTGTCGTATATTCCTAAGTTCTATGGCTCCTCGCATTTCTAAGTGGTGCTCACTGTCTCAAGAAGGGCTCACATAATGTCCTTGAAGCACCTTCCTCTGTCATTTCTGTCATCGCCCTTCCCTGATACTGACAGCCAAGTACTCTCTCTCTCTCTCTCTCTCTCTCTCTCTCTCTCTCTCTCTCTCTCTCTCTCTCTCTCTCTCTCTCTCTCTCTCTCTCTCTCTCTCTCTCTCTCTCTCTCTCTCTCTCTCTCTCTCTCTCTCTCTCTCTCTCTCTCTCTCCTGGCGTAAGTGTTTAATGAAGGAAACTGCAGAAGAAATAGCGACCCATAGATACGAGGCAGTTCCTATTTATGCCCACCCAAACTCATTCCATGTGTCTATCCTACGCTTGAAACAATTCAGTGATACTGCGTCTCTAATCTTACCTGATAATTTGTTGCATAAATTCAACAACCTTGTTTCCAAACCATTGTATACATATTATAATATTTTAGAAATACGTAAAATTGTAATAAATATTTTAAAGTATAACAAGAACGGCTGAAGACATTTAAGATTGTTGTGAGTTCAATTATTAACAATTGCACATGTGCAACTGGCCTTAAAAGCGGCTGTAAACTGTAATCTGGTTTACTGTTATATCATCCGTTATGCATAGGTATCCCAGGATCAAATCCACCCTACGAGAAAAAAATACACACAGACGTGATACAGACAAACACATAACTTGGTTTACGTTTCTCGTTCACTTGCAGCTTTCCCCTTGCTTTATCCTGGCTTCGAATCTCTTCCTTCTCCCCCTGTCATTCATTTTTCTCAAAATTGTCTGCCTCTCTCTCTCTCTCTCTCTCTCTCTCTCTCTCTCTCTCTCTCTATCACTCTCTCTCTCTCTCTCTCTCTCTCTCTCTCTCTCTCTCTCTCTCTCTCTCTCTCTCTCTCTCTCTCTCTCTCTCTCTCTCTCTCTCTCTCTCTCTCTCTCTCCCTCTCTCTCTCTCTCTCTCTCTCTCTCTCTCTCTCTCTCTCTCTCTCTCTCTCTCTCTCTCTCTCTCTCTCTCTCTCTCTCTCTCTCTCTCTCCTCTCTCTCTCTCTCTCTCTCTCTCTCTCTCTCTCTCTCTCTCTCTCTCTCTCTCTCTCTCTCTCTCTCTCTCTCTCTCTCTCTCTCTCTCTCCCTCTCTCTCTCTCTCTCTCTCTCTCTCTCTCTCTCTCTCTCTCTCTCTCTCTCTCTCTCTCTCTCTCTCTCTCTCTCTCTCTCTCTCTCTCTCTCTCTGCAGACACCGAACCACTCCTATCTCCTCACCACAACTACTGTTCTCTCCGCAAATTGCTCCAAACTCGTATTTTCCTCTAGATATCAATTTGATTGGATAAAAGAGCTTCATCTGCTCAAAGTTTCGTTTGGAAAACACACATTTCTGGCCACAGTAGTGTAATTGGTGTGCCATGGCTGGGTTCTCTTGTTAGGGATTAATAGGAGCTACGTCGTATTGACCAATAGTACATTTTAAACCACGTTCTATGTGATATTTGTCGTTCAAACTATCAGGTACAGTTGTACGAGTTAGGGGACCAGTTATAACATCCTCTCTATGTACTTTTAACATAGTGTTTCGGCAGCGATTTATATAATAATGTGTATTATTAAACCAAATTTTTGTATGAACTTCCACCCCTTCCTCCAGGTGGTGAAACAGTGTATCAGTAGACTGTTGACAGCACCTTGACGAAAGATGGAAGTTCATCAGAAAATTCGATTTAATAATACACAAGTATTCTTCATCTTCATTCAAACACTACGGTATTGTAGTAAGATTCTCAATAATGATAATGTTGACAAATATCAAAAATAGAATAGATTTGAATTTGTAAATCATGTTTCACCTGTTAAGGCTTTTTTTTCTCAATGACTTGCTTTCAGAAGCTGAAATTGTTTAAAACACTCTGATAAGCTCGGTTAATTAGGTACTTTGCAAGGTGTAAAAATATGTATATTATCCTAATGTTATTAAACGTTTACTCGCCACACCTTTGTGCCAAATCCAATCAAATCTTTCAGCAGTATCCAAGCATATGATTTACATATCTTAATATAATTGGTGCTGGGAGAAGTCTTCAAGACGACCACTAAACAGTGGTCGTGACACTTGTGCTGCGATCACACACACACACACACACACACACACACACACACACACACACACACACACACACACACACACACACACACACACACACACACACACACTGCATTAAGCAATGATGTGGTGGAGGCAGACTCCATACACAGTTTCAAATGTAGATGCGATAGAGCCCAGTAGGCTCAAGAATTTGTACATCAGTTGCTTGATGATTGAGAGGCGGGACCAAAGAGCCGAAGCTCAATCCCCGGAAGAACAAGTAGGTGAGTACACACACACACACACACACACAAATGAGCCACAGAGATATTAGAAAGAACTTTTTTAGTGTCAGAGTGGTTGACAAATGGAATGCATTAGGGGGTGATGTGGTGGAGGCTGACTCCATACACAGTTTCAAGTGTAGATATGACAGAGCCCGATAGGCTCAGGAATCTGTACACCTGTTGATTGACGGTTGAGAGGCGGGACCAAAGAGCCAGAGCTCAACCCCCGCAAACACAACTAGGTGAGTACAACTAGGTGAGTACACACACACACACACACACACACACACACACACACACACACACACACACACACACACACACACACACACACACACACATCAATAAAAGCCGTTGAACTGCAGTTTAAAATCAATTTTGAACTGTTCCTCAATGCACCGCAACTCTATTTTACAATTAAGTAAATATAAATTGTTCCTGATTTCCAAACTACCAAACTAGGGGCTAACAAGCGCTGAAAAACACCGAGCCAGTGCGAGAGTAATACGAGCAACTCACTGCCATTGACCGGCAGTTAAGTAAGCAAATTGCATTATCAACTTTAATGGCCACCGCTCCAGATATAAATACTTCTTAAGTCTTATTAAGTCTTATAAATAAATCTTATAGCAGAACGAAAATCGAACCTCAGTCATCCGAGCGACAGTCCAATACATTACTCTGCTGACCGCTTTCTCAACTGTCTGAATTTACTCCCTACGTGTTAACCCCCCCCCCCTCCCCCCCAACACCACCCACACCCCTCGATATAAGCCTAACATGAAAATATACACTGGCTACCTGTCCCTCGGAAAAAAAATTATTGTTAAACTTGCAATTCAGATTCTTCCATGTCACTTGGACTGGTCGGTTCAGCGATCACCTCGCTTCTTGCTGGTCATTGTTCGATCCCCCAATCGTTCAAATGGTTGTTGTATCCCTTTTAAGTACTGGCTTAGCATTTTCCTCTTGCTAATCACCATACCTGACCATCCTCCCTACCTTCGAACCTTAGACTTCCCGGTACTGTAGTCAGACTTCAGACTTCCCGGTACTGCAGTCAGACTTCAGACCTCCCGGTACTGCAGTCAGACTTCAGACCTCCCGGTACTGCAGTCAGACTTCAGACCTCCCGGTACTGTAGTCAGACTTCAGACCTCCCGGTACTGCAGTCAGACTTCAGACCTCCCAGTACTGCAGTCAGACTTCAGACCTCCCGGTACTGCAGTCAGACTTCAGACCTCCCGGTACTGCAGTCAGACTTCAGACCTCCCGGTACTGCAGTCAGACTTCAGACCTCCCGGTACTGCAGTCAGACTTCAGACCTCCCGGTACTGCAGTCAGACTTCAGACCTCTCAGTACTGCAGTCAGACTTCAGACCTACCGGTACTGCAGTCAGACTTCAGACCTCCTGGTACTGCAGTCAGACTTCAGACCTCTCAGTACTGCAGTCAGACTTCAGACTTCCCGGTACTGCAGTCAGACTTCAGACTTCCCGGTACTGCAGTCAGACTTCAGACTTCCCGGTACTGCAGTCAGACTTCAGACCTCCCGGTACTGCAGTCAGACTTCAGACTTCCCGGTACTGCAGTCAGACTTCAGACCTCCCGGTACTGCAGTCAGACTTCAGACCTCCCGGTACTGCAGTCAGACTTCAGACCTCCCGGTACTGCAGTCAGACTTCAGACCTCCCGGTACTGCAGTCAGACTTCAGACTTCCCGGTACTGCAGTCAGACTTCAGACTTCCCGGTACTGCAGTCAGACTTCAGACTTCCCGGTACTGCAGTCAGACTTCAGACCTCCCGGTACTGCAGTCAGACTTCAGACCTCCCGGTACTGCAGTCAGACTTCAGACCTCCCGATACTGCAGTCAGACTTCAGATTTCCCGGTACTGCAGTCAGACTTCAGACCTCCCGGTACTGCAGTCAGACTTCAGACCTCCCGGTACTGCAGTCAGACTTCAGACCTCCCGGTACTGCAGTCAGACTTCAGACCTCCCGGTACTGCAGTCAGACTTCAGACCTCCCGGTACTGCAGTCAGACTTCAGACCTCCCGGTACTGCAGTCAGACTTCAGACCTCCCGGTACTGCAGTCAGACTTCAGACCTCCCGGTACTGCAGTCAGACTTCAGACCTCCCGGTACTGCAGTCAGACTTCAGACCTCCCGGTACTGCAATCGCAAACTGTTGTTATCTGTAAGTGGTTCGTACACTGAACGGTCCCAGTTGACGTAATTTCGGAGCTTATTGTAGATCAGATTTTATATACCTTATCTTGGCAAGACCAATACTGATAAGGACAATAGTATTATATATAATTATATAAATAGAGATCTTTGTCTTATGTTAATCTTGCTTCTTTTAAAGTAGCATTACCTTTTTCAGTTAGCAAAACACATATACCTAAATAAAAATACATTTATATGTGGCACTGATGCAGTTTAAATTCCAAAAAGTAGAAGACGATTTAAATATATAATGCGCTGAATATATATCATATGACGACTGGACAGTCATTCAGGTTACAAATCCAAGAATATTCTTCACCGAAATGTACTAATGTCAAGTCACTCAAAGTCTCCTAGAATTACAACTAGTACTAATTAAACGTTACTTTAAGTTTCTTAATCACTCTCTCTCTATCTCTCTCTCTCTCTCTCTCTCTCTCTCTCTCTCTCTCTCTCTCTCTCTCTCTCTCTCTCTCTCTCTCTCTCTCTCTCTCTCTTTTTAAAATTATAACTAGTACCCATCCCATGTCACTTTGTCAGGCCAAACTTTGAGAGGTTTAAGAACTCAAGTTATCAACACTAGTTATCCCAGTCATTCGCGGGTTAAGCTCCTGAGCCACCGACGGAGTACTGGTAGTTCCTTGATCTTACCTTTCAAGATGTTCCTCACATTCTCTCAAGACTAAAGACACTCTTCTGGCCCAGACGTGGGATAACTTGATTATCTGAAGCTACAGGTTTAGACACACAGTTGAATGAGTAGTATTTGCATATAATTATAGAAACTGCCTCATATGGTTATCTTGAGGTTATCTAGAGATTATTTCGGGGCTTAGCGTCCCCGCAGCCCGGTCCTCGACCAGGCCTCCTTTTTGTTACACACCTCCAGGAAGCAGCCCGTAGCAGCTGTCTAACTCCCAGGTACCTATAGAATAATATATTATGGACCTGGTGGCCGTCAGGACTCCAACGGTCGGGCCCCACAACCTGGCCAAGACTATTTTTTTCTTCTATGGGCCAATAGACCTTCTGCCGTTTCCTTAATTCTTACGTTCATATCTTAATTGATGAAGTGAGAGAACTCTTCCCTCTCCGTAACATTATATATCTTTCTGTATATCACATAATCAAGATATCACATATACCACCCCTCCTATCCCGTTGCATCGTAGGTAGCCTGGATTACTCGGTATCAACGCTAGATATAAACATTCGAGAAGGCTCAGTTTAGCTAGCTTTGGCCGAGTGGATATTTGGGGAAGTATATTGCCCGGGCATATTTACTCTGTCAATAGAAATGCGTGGTTAAAGGTGGGGATAATGTTTGGGGCGGAGGGGGGAACTGAGGAGGGGGTGCCGGAGATGCAACACTGAGGTTGCAATACTAAAACTGCAACACTGAGGTTCATTGAACACTAGCACATAGCAGCAACATCGAGCACCCATCCGCGAGACGGAAAGAGCTGGAAGAAAATCAAGAACATAATTAGGGCAAGAGGAATGCAAGAACAAGGGCAAGAGTCCAAAAGAAATGGGCCAGAGTGAATACGAACACTTCAAGAAACAAGGAATCCTTGCAAGGCCAAGAACAAAGCCAAGGACAAAGCCAAGGACAAGACCAAGGACAGAGCCAGCCTCCGGTCAGAACAGGACGAGAGCTGGTCAGGAGAGGTCGATAGTACACCAGACAACAGTCGTAGGAAAAGAGGTAAACAAGATACATTTTTTATTAGAGGCGTAACTTGCTACTGAAGTGGTCCAGTGAGAAAACAGAGAGCCAGAAAAATGAAGGGAAACAGGAAGGTAGAAAGAGAGAGAGAGAGAGAGAAAAGTGGGAAACATAGACGGGAAAGGGGGATATAGAGAAGAGGAGAAAAACACTGAAAGGAACAGAACAGAGGAGAACACGGAAGAGGAAGAACACAAAGGGTAAGAGAGAAGATAAACAACACAGGGGAATCGAGAAGAGAAACGTCACAGGTAGAGAGAGATAAAAGTTATGAAGAAAACAAAAGATATGGAAGAAAGTAACAGATGAAAGAAGCAGCCAAGAGAGAGAGAAAAAAAAGGCGCTAGAGAAGGGGGTTGAAGACAAAGGCAGGTCGAGAAGCGTCTCAAGAAAGCAAAAAAAGAAAAGACAACAAAAATAGCAAATTGGGAAGATGAGATGAAGGAGATGTGAGGAGATTGGATGAAGGGGGACACACACACACACACACACACACACACACACACACACACACACACACACACACACACCTGGGAGGAGGGTGCTGGGAGTTGTGTCAGTGTTGGCGTCCTCTACACCTCACACACTTACCACATCTGTCTCTCATATCCCCTAACCACCTTCATCTCCCATTAACTGGGAAGGATGAGAGGCAACTTCTAATGGGGCCCCATTAGCGAGGGGGGGGAAAGGGAAAAACGGGAGGGGTTGTGGGGAGGTTTCCACAGCCTTGTGTGATGGATTTTTTTTTCCTTTCCGCGTTCTTCACGCTGACTTGAACCAGCTTAAAGTTGTGTCTTCTCTTAATATGTGTAACATTGTGGATCTTGAAGAGGGTTGTCGCATGCCACCTCGCCCTTGAACCTCACACCCTTAAGGAAATGGGTCCTCGTGTGTCACACCTGCTTCTCACGCTCCACACCTGCTTCTCACACTCCACACCTGCATCTCACACCCCCACACTGAGCCTCACACACTGTAACGTCGAACCTCGTACCTGATACCAACACCACACACACACACACACCATATTTAAGATCAAACTCCACACCTGCACAGCTTATCTAAACACCTGTGGGGGAAAGAATGTGTACGAATAGTTCAGTTCTCTATGGTTTGTGGACGTGGCTGCTTCTATATGGTTGGCGGCGCCGCCTGTTTAGCTAAGATCGGAGGCGACACATGTGTCACCCAGGATGGACACACGTGTATAGAGTCCCTTACCCCTTGCCTGTCATGCTTCGGTGGATATGCTGTAATACCTCATGGGTGACTAAATTACCTCAGACTGCCTAAAGGGTGTGGTTGGTATCCACACTGTGGATTTAGGCAGCAAATTAAAAGACCTACTGTATTGTTGAAAGAATTTTCCCTCCACCCCCTGCCTGGGGAGCACCCACGGCTCTGTAGAGTGATCTCATGCTTTGGTGTTACTCCCTATGGACTCGGTTGTTCTTTTTTCACAGAAGGGCTGTCCTAGCTGGACTGTTTGTGATTTCTTGTTGAGACCGGCTGGGTTGCTGGGGCAAAGAGAGCATCTCCGCTGATTGGTTCTTGGAAAGAACGTCAGGCGCGGATATATATCCCTGCTGAGTCGCCTGTGTTCTGATAGCATCCCTTTTACGAGGTCATCAGATGCAGCGGCGGAGGATAAGGGTTACGGACCTTCGCAAGAAGATCGGTTTGCCGTAATGCCAGTTCTGACGAGCATAAATGAGTACCACAGGTGGGCGTGAATGAGTACCTCCCCACCCCTCAAGGAAAGCAAAAATAAGCCCCACAAATGAGCACGAACAAGCACCGACAGTGAGCACCACGCCTAACCACGCCTGCCTGCACCGTCTACAAATCATCCCTTACCATAGAGACGGTGAAACAGAAACATTAGACTCGACGTTAGCTTATGTAACGCAAGAGCCTGACAGAAGAAGGAAGTGGAGGTGACAGCCAGTAATGAGGAACGGCTGTTCCAGCCATCAGCGTCTGTGGCGTGGGACTTCCCACCTTCTGAGAGGTGAAAAAAATATCAAGACGGTAGAAAACGGCGACTAAGAATGACACAGGAGACTATGAGATGGAGCAGAAATGGTAGTATAGCGGAGCTGAGGAGCAGCGAAGTGAGAGTAGGGGCTCTCGAGTGAGTATAGAGCTCCCGAGTGAGTATAGAGCTCCCGAGTGAGCGTAGGGCTGTTGCAGAGAAAAAATGGATTTACTGCTGAGGGGTCGAAAATCCCAGGGTTGCAGGAGGGCGGAAAATAAATGTGAAATATTCACCTTTTCGGCAGTGTTTTTGCCATGCATTGCGTCAGTAACTTGTTTTGACACAGTGGGAGGGGAGGAGGGGTTCACAGTGGTGCAAATAACTTGTCTTTGAAACAGTAGAGGTTCACAGCGCGTGTGAAACTTGTTTTTGACACAAAGGAGATTCACAGCGTGTCAAGGATTGGCACGCAACAGGTTCGGTTGATGAGTTCACTCAGCAAACTGCGCTCAATGACAGTATTGGATGAGACACACAAAGTTTACCCCTTGTGGAACTCTATCTTGATACTCATCGCGATACCCAACACTGTACTCATCGCTCTATTCATCGCTATACTCAACGTACTCATTTTTTTTACTTTGGCGCGACAAATTACTACGGCTTTTGCCTACCCAGAAACGTACTAACCCAAGCAACCCACCTAATGTGTCGTGATGGGGTTGCTTTTGAAAACGTCAGTATTGCGGTGCTTTTATTTTGACTAATGCGTCGCATTTTTAACGATCTAATCGATTTCTTCGAATATGCGACATACTAGGTTACACAACTGAGTATATCTGCACAGCTGCAGTTATCGTTGATTGCACAGCTGTAGTTGTTGTTGCTGTTTTAGATTTAGCAACTCAGAACGAAATGTCCATGTAGCACAGGCTATGGTGAGCCCGTAATTGAGTTCGGTTATTCGCGATAACCTTGTTACTCTGATATTTGGGTTAAAGTATTAGATGGAGGTGGGGTTTCCTCCTTTTTCCCTGTTTCTTTTTCGCTTCTGTTTTAGTCTTATTTTGATAACATTATCTTGGTGGCGGATGTAGGGGCAGAATGTTTATTAGTGAGTCCCATTCTTTGATGGCTTTTCTAATCATTGTAGTCGCTGTGGAAGCTGTAGCTGGCAGGTGTGGCTTATATAAGGCGCAGGTGTGGAGAGACGTGTAGGTGTGGATTGTGAGGTGCAGGTTTGGAGAGACGCGTAGGTGTAGATTATAAGGTGCAGGTGTGGAAAGAGGTGCAAGTGTAGAGAGACATGTATGTGTAGATTATGGGGTGCAGGTGTGGATTATGAGGTGCAAGTGTGGAGAGACGCGTAGGTGTAGATTATGAGGTGCAGGTGTGGAAAGCATGAGGTGTAGGTGTGTAAAGGTCGTCAGCATTGACACATCTGCCCACCCCCCTTTCTTTAACACAACACCCCCCCATTTCCTCCCCAACCTACAAACCCCCACCTACACCCCCCACCTATACCCCCCCCACCTACACCCCCCACCTATACCCCCCCACCAACTCCCCCCACCTACACCCCCTACCTATACCCCCCCCACATACACCCCCCACCAACACCCCCACCTACACCCACCACCTATACCCCCCCACCTACACCCCCCCACCTACACCCACCACCTACCCCCCCCCCCCCCTGCACCCGCCACCTACACCCGCCACCTATTCCCCCCCACCTACACCCCCACCTATACCCCCCCCCACCTACACCCACCACCTAACAGTATTTGACTTTCATCCAATCTCTTCCCCAGCATCTTTTCACCTCCTCTCCTCCCATCTCTCTCCTCTTGCCAGTCTTCCTTTCTCTCCTCTCCTTTCCATTTTTGTTTCTACTCCATTCTTCCTATCTGCCCTTTTTTACTTTCTTTTATCCTTTCCCCCCTCTCTCTATATATATCCTGTATTATCTCAATGTTTATCGACTCTCTTCAGCTTTCTATTTAATCTCGTCTTTCTTCGATTTGACTTTCTCCTCTCATCATCTACGTCTGCTCGTCTCCTGTATTTCTTGTTGCATTTCATGACAATTCTTCTGTCGGTGTTGCAGCGAAGCGTTGATTAGCACCGTGTGTTACAGCCGATGTTAAGTTGTAGTGTTGATTGACTGAGTGTTGCAGCCATAATAATCCATCTACCAGCGCTGAAGGCTCCCACACACCATGTGTTATTCCCTCCACTAGTAGCGGATTCCTATTGACAGAGCAAATATACAAAGCCAATATTCCTTCCCCAAATATCCAGTCAACCAATACTATGCAAACTTTGCACCTCAAATATTTAGATCTGACTTTTTTCTTGTGTATGTCTTGTCGTGACACGGGGCGAGAGATACGTCGACACATAGCAACAGAGGACACACATTGAATCATCTGTGTTCCACAAAAAGGGGTGGGGGGGGGATAACAATTCGTAAATTAATTAGAAGGCAGTGAAAATAGTGTACGATGAATTACAATTGGCTACTGTAGTTTGTAATATGTCACTGTAATTTGGAATATGTCACTGCAATGTGGAATGAGCTATTACAGTTTGAAAGGGGTAGTTTCAGAGCTAATGGTTCTTTGGGGTTTGTGAGTTAATTTGTTGCCTTTTCCGATTTATATAAATAAATAACTATGCCTTTTGATATAGTAAATAGTTGTTAATGTATTATTTAGCTTAAAATTTACTCGAGGAAAGATATCAACTGAATAGTGTGTGTGTGTGTGTGTGTGTGTGTGTGTGTGTGTGTGTGTGTGTGTGTGTGTGTGTGTGTGTGTGTGTGTGTGTGTGTGTGTGTGCGTGTGTGTGTACTCACCTAATTGTACTCACCTAATTGTGCTTGCGGGGGTTGAGCTTTGGCTCTTTGGTCCCGCCTCTCAACTGTCAATCAACTGGTGTACAGATTCCTGAGCCTACTGGGCTCTATCATATCTACATTTGTGTGTGTGTGTGTGTGTGTGTGTGTGTGTGTGTGTGTGTGTGTGTGTGTGTGTGTGTGTGTGTGTGTGTGTGTGTGTGTGTGTATACTCTCACCACGACATGTTTTGATAAGACTGAGCTTGGGAACCATTCCTGTTTATCATTTGATATTTGTATGATATGAGACCTTCACTCTGGCAAATTGAAATAATTAACCACATAACCCCTGAAAACACCCCGAGCAAGGGGCTGAATGAGTTAATAAATACTCTCCCTTGCTTATTGAAGAAATTGGCAAAATTGCTTTAATGTTGTGGTGGTACAGCACTCAGCTTGGCATATATATATTTGTTTAAAATGTTTTGTATCACTTGAAATATGTTTAAAATTAAATTCTAATTGTTCTCTTCAATTGGGCCCGGTCAAATTATTTTAGAAAGGTGAAAAAGTGAAGGTTGAAGGGGGTGTTGGAGGGTGTAGGAATGGATGGAGACAGAGGCAGTTAGAGTCATATATCATAGACAATGTGGACGAGGCAGGTTCCCCTCCGCACCTCTACCACCACCACCACCATCATCATTGATCAACATGACCTTCATGATTCATCATTCTCTTCCCCCACCACCACCACATGATGTTGACGACAAGGGATCATGCCCCACACACACACACACACACTCTCTCTCTCTCTCTCTCTCTGTCTTCTTTCTCTCTCAACCCAATACTTAGACCCATTTCTCTCTCCGGCACACGAGAGATGATATCAGTTAAACAAGAAATATAGCCGATCAGCTTTCCGATATCTCTGCTAGCACTGTGTGATGATAATTACTATATTCCTCCTTCAAATAACTCTCAGAAGATATCATAATAAGTATTATAGCAACTATCACGTGGATCACAACCTTCGCTTCTTTGAGAAACTTGGATTCAGAAGTCACTGTTTCACGAGAAACTTGGATTCAGAAGTCACTGTGTCACGAGAAACTTGGATTCAGAAGTCACTGTCTCGCGAGAAACTTGGATTCAGAAGTCACTGTTTCACGAGAAACTCGGATTCAGAAGTCACTGTCTCGCGAGAAACTTGGATTCAGAAGTCACTGTCTCACGAGAAACTTGGATTCAGAAGTCACTGTCTCACTTCCTGTTGCAACGTGAAGTCCCTTGCACGCAGTGGACATCATACGAAAGCAAACGGCAATCAACATCGCGCCGGAAGATGTTAACAAGGCCATTTTAACAGGCGATTTAACCCGACGGGTTAAATAACGAACGTCGCCAGCCATAACCCAGCTGAAGCTTAGCAAAATGATTTGGAAAAACAGGATCATTAATCCAACAGGAAAACAGGTGACAGACGCAGGTTCACGGGATTTTGTTTTTCCTAAACTCTATTACTCTTCAACATCTGTCATCAACCTACAGCTGCTGCACACCACAGCAAACATTATGCAGTATAATAGACGTGTGATCACTTTTGAGTGTTTCAAGCGTAGGTTAGACATATTTATGAAGTTTGGATGGAAATCAATTGGCTCGTATGGGCCAAAAGGCCTTCTGAGGTCTCCTTTTATCTCGTATCCACGACGACACGTATCCACGACGTCATGTATCCACGACGACACTTCATACTAAGTTCGGTGGTGTTGGGACGCATGTTCTGCACCATCCCCTCCCCTTATCAACAACAATAACAGTCTGAGAAGATGTCTCAGTCATTTACCGAACCTTCTCCCTATAGTTTGTACAGGTCTACCTGATGGCGCAGTCTGTCCTCATCTGCTTAGACTCGTCCCATCACGCTTGGCCTCAAAGGCAAACACTGATGTGTATCACAAAGATGTGTATCATAGTACACATAGTACACATAGTACATAGTACATCATATGATGTGTATCATAGTACAGACAAAAAAAATAAAAAAAAAATAAAAAAATAAAAAAAAACTGATGTGTATGACTATTTGTTTTACGGTGATAATAAATATCAGAGTGCTGATGCTGTTATCTATCCCAGTGTGTGTAGTACTCGTTTCATTTTCATTACCTCACGTTATGAAAATCTCTCCATTCTCACAACTATTCTGTTTACCGTATACACTCTCAGCCACTTCAGCACCCTCCCCAGTTTATTCAGCTTATTTCTCAAATTGATATAAGTTTGTGCTAGTTAGTTGAACAGTGTCAAAGGCTTTCTGGCAATCCAGGAAGATGTAGTAAGCCCTTTGTTTCTTCTTTTCCTGTGTGATAATTAACATTGTATCATAGGTTTCCAATTACTTATTCGAGGTCTTCCTCTCCTGATACATTTTCCTGAAACCTTACGTGTCGACTGAACTAACCCGTTGTACACTGAAGAACTACAGATAGAACAACCCTACAAAGTTGTCCTGCAGACTGTTCAGAACTACACACACACTGTAGGAACCACAGGCACTTCAGGATTAGAGAATCTACAGGAGTACAGACACTGTACAATTGTAGATAAAGCAGGCCCACACAGCTGGACTTCAGACTTCATGGCTATAGACACTACATGTCTATAGCCCTGAAGTCTTGTGAAAATAAGACAAATTTGTGTCTCTAATGCACTGTAGATGTCCGACCAACCACCAACCAGCAGGAGTATATCTTAGTCTAGGACTAAAATAACCTCAGTACACTTACATAGAGAAATAGTGTCCCCAACTCGTTGTATACAATAATCCCTTGCATCAATTTTGATCACATGTACATTAAATGGTATCTTGTGTTGTTGCCTCAGAACACCATACATAACTATGCACACATCATCCGTATCTGAACACAGCTTAATATTATAACAATACTAATACTAACCTACCCTGGCTTTGCGCTCTGGAGAGGCCACTCCAGACCGACAACCAGAGCCCAACTCCATGGTCTTCTGAGACTGATGGATGCCTACTACTACCACTACTACTAGTACTACTACTACTACTACGACTACTACTACTACTACTACTACTAGCTGACCTGATTAATAAGAACTCAACTCCCGAAGATAAAGAACGGCTGACGATGTTTCGGTTCGTTTTGAACACTTACCAAGACTTGTCTCATTAGCATATGTAGTGCAATATATATATATGTCTCTCTCTTGCAGTAAAATTTTAAGGATTTCGTCAAGGGGTCCCACACGTGGGAAAGACGCAATACAGTGCTCATTTCCAGAGCAGGAAACTGCTTTATCAATACGGGAAAATGAGAGCATGAAACGGAAGAGGAAAATAAATATCTTCTTATGGGCAAACTGTTCCGTGTGGTTGTGGAGGGAAAGTCTTTGAAGAGAGAATTCTCGCAGTCTCGCGAGAACGAATATTGATAAAATTCGGATAAGATGTAAAAGTATAGGAAGCACTCTGAGAGTATAGAGTGAGAAGCGGTTTTTTTTTCAATCCGGCAATATTCCTGAACAAGATTGTGGAAATATTTGGTCTTATTTTTGAGTGAGGGAAGATCAGACAGTAATGTGTCTCAATAACTCTTAGAAACTTTCCCATTTATAGCGCTGTAACACGCCCTTATTACAAGGTAACTCACCCCTCATAACTCTGTAACACACCCTCATAAGACAGTAACAGCTGCGTTAATTACCCTGTGTGCCAGGAGATGGTATGAGGGAGGTGGGGGGGGGAGGGTAATCCCATCATTACAGCGGAGGGATAACAGCCTTGAACAAGTCCACAAGGGCCGTGACGAGGATTCGAACTTACGTCCGAGATCATCACAGACGCTGTGTGTGATAACAGTCTTGTTTTAGAAGACTAGATCATTACGGAGTGTGTAGTGATCTGCTGCTGATCTAACCACCTGTTCCTCCTGCTGAGCTGACCACCTGTTCCTCCTGCTGAGCTGACCCCCTGCTCCTCCTGCTGAGCTGACCACCTGTTCCTCCTGCTGAGCTGACCACCTGTTCCTCCTGCTGAGCTGACCACCTGTTCCTCCTGCTGAGCTGACCCCCTGTTCCTCCTGCTGAGCTGACCACCTGTTCCTCCTGCTGAGCTGACCACCTGTTCCTCCTGCTGAGCTGACCACCTGTTCCTCCTGCTGAGCTGACCCCCTGTTCCTCCTGCTGAGCTGACCACCTGTTCCTCCTGCTGAGCTGACCCCCCTGTTCCTCCTGCTGAGCTGACCCCCTGCTCCTCCTGCTGAGCTGACCACCTGTTCCTCCTGCTGAGCTGACCACCTGTTCCTCCTGCTGAGCTGACCCCCTGTTCCTCCTGCTGAGCTGACCCCCTGTTCCTCCTGCTGAGCTGACCACCTGTTCCTCCTGCTGAGCTGACCACCTGTTCCTCCTGCTGAGCTGACCCCCTGTTCCTCCTGCTCATCACTCCCCAAATGGCTTGATTACCAATCTAACTTCAAACATTTAATTACCCTCACGAAACCTCACTTTACATGTTAAGTGTTTTCCATTACATTTCTCGCGGCGCGTACGACGCGAATATTGGAAATCTGATGGAATATTTTGCAGGGAAATCTTTCCAGGAGAGAGAATCTTCAAAGCACTTAACTGTAATATGTCACGAAGCTGTCAATCTCCAATGAGGAAATTATTTGTATCGAGTTGAAATGGGCTTTTTTTATTTTTGGTGATTGGGATTGTTTGTGTTTCTGTTATAGATGGGGATTTTTAGTTTGTATTTATCAGGTTTTCGTTCATATTCAGTCTTTACTACAGGCATACACCCAGTCTTTACTACATGCATACATTAAGTCTTTATTGCATACATTCACCTTACAGATACAGACATGGAAAATGGGAACCTCGTAAAGAGAGACAGAGACACAGAGAGAAACAGAGCAGAGAGAGAGAGAGAGAGAGAGAGAGAGAGAGAGAGAGAGAGAGAGAGAGAGAGAGAGAGAGAGAGAGAGAGAGAGAGAGAGAATAGCATACATAGGGACGCCATATATGTTCCCCTTTGTTATCGTCCGATACCACGTCTAATATATATATATATATATATATATATATATATATATATATATATATATATATATATATATATATATATATATATATATATTTCTTCAAGGGTTTATACCTTGACACAAACTGGCCAGGAGACTTGTGACAGCCCCCCCCCCCCCCCTCAATGGTTCCCTGGAACAATGCTCGCCATTTCCTACCCGGAAATTATGTAGGCGACGTCAACGCTGTTTCCCCTGATATAGCACATACCCAATTTTATCGGAGTGCGTGAAACCGGAAATACGTTAAGACCGGCCTTCACGGAGCCCGACTCCGGGGAGCTCCGTGTCGCTGTCGTAAGAATATTATCGTGGGTACTGCGACGTTGTAAGTAATACGTGTATGGCAGCTTAAGGAAGCCTCTGGAGGCTGTGACAGGGGTATAAGATGGCACGGTTGCTCTTCAGTGTGCAGGCTCACCATAGCCCGTGCTTCTTGCCCCGCTCCTGTGCCAGGTAAGTTACGGGCTCACCATAGCCCGTGCTACTTGGAACTTGTTCCGAGTAGCTGAATCTATAACAACAACATCTTCAGTGTGGACTAGATATTGTTATGCAGTGACGTGT
Source organism: Procambarus clarkii (assembly GCF_040958095.1). Lineage (NCBI taxonomy): Eukaryota > Metazoa > Arthropoda > Malacostraca > Decapoda > Cambaridae > Procambarus > Procambarus clarkii. The sequence goes on along the minus strand of NC_091165.1, from coordinate 29,486,394 downwards.
AAGGTGAAGTTCTAAGTAGCACGGGCTATGGTGAGCCCGTAGTGGACTTACCTGGCACAGGAGCGGGGCTCATTGTAAGGTGAAGAATACGCGGGCACTTACTGCGTCGACGCAAATGCGTTCGTATAAGTGAGGAGCGCATAATTAGGGCACTTAACTAAGGTAGCAGGAACGTCCTCTTTCAGCAGTTACAGCCCCGCTCCTGTGCCAGGTAAGTTCACTACGGGCTCACCATAGCCCGTGCTGCTCGGAACTTATGTTTCGAGCAAGTGAATCTAAAACAACAACAACAACGTCCTCGTTGAAGGAGCAACTTGAAAGAATTCAGGTTCTTTTATCTGTAAAGTTCGTCGAGGATTCTGACATACATCTGATATAATGACAATTGTTCTGTCTCGCCATTTATCTACTCTGAACACTAGAAATGCAAACGTATGAATTTAGATAGAGCACAAAAGACATTTTCCATCACTCTCATACACCTACACCCTCCGGCTATACACCAAGATGTGTATTCTTCTCAAAGAATGCCAATGTCCTTAGTAATGCTTGAGATACCGTGACGAGCCTCCATAACCAGCCTTTGCTGAGATTATGCTTCAATACACAGTGCAATCACAATAACCCCGGCGCGCTAAACTCCGGACACTGGTTCGATAACCCCCTCCATCCTACTCCAAAGATTTGATTACGCATCAATACCTCTCGCGTCTGACAGACTTCTAAATACCCCAAAACCTTCAACCATCATGATATAATTGTATTAATAAAGTCATAAATCATGCTCCGCTAGTATTTCCAATCTCTGGCTCTATTAAGAGTTTATTCTTAGTGATTGGGAGGAAAAACAAAATCTTGTACTGATGTTAAGGGTTCTTTCCTTTAACCAGAAACCGCTAGAGCTTGAAGCCCAATCTTACTGATGCAAGTTAACGTATTGTATCGGCGTCCCCACAGCGCTGCGCTGCCGTCTCGCTGACAGGCTTGTGTGTGTGAGTGTGTGTGAAGATATATCCTGTTTGGTGTGGGTTGATGTCTTCGCCACCTGCTGTGATTGTCGTCGTCTTCGTTTGAGTGTCTGCACATTGTGTCTGAGGTCTGCAGATTGTGTCTGAGATCTGCACATCATGTCTGAGATCTGTACATCATGTCTGAGGTCTGCAGATCATGTATGAAGTCTGCAGATCGTGTCTGAGGTCTGCAGATCATGTCTAAGGTCTGCAGATCATGTCTAAGGTCTGCAGATCATGTCTGAGGTCTGCAGATCATGTCTGAGGTCTGCAGATCATGTCTGAGGTCTGCAGATCATGTCTGAGGTCTGCAGATCATGTCTGAGGTCTGCAGATCATGTCTAAGGCCTGCAGATCATGTCTAAGGTCTGCAGATCATGTCTAAGGTCTGCAGATCATGTCTAAGGTCTGCAGATCATGTCTGAGATCTGCAGATCATGTCTGAGGTCTGCAGATCATGTCTGAGGTCTGCAGATCATGTCTGAGGTCTGCAGATCGTGTCTGAGGTCTGCAGATTATGTCTGAGGTCTGCAGATTATATCTGAGGTCTGCACATCATGCCTGAGGTCTGCACATCATGTCTGAGGTCTGCAGATCTTCCATGATGTTTTAATATCTCCTCAAAGGTCTGCACTTTCCTTTCACCAGCTGGGAAATCATATTGATAATTGAACAGGTTGTCTAAACTTTATACATAATAATAAATGTATTCTTCAGACTTTAAAGAATATATGTATTCTTTATATATATTTTTATACATATAAAGATACATGAGAAGCATCTTCCTGAAGCGCTCTACAGCACCTACGTGGCTCTAATCCTCAGCACGTGACCACAAGAGGCCAAAAAAGGGTGTCTCCACAAACTTTCCATTAGTGATGCTTCCCCGAGACAACAATAGTGTGAGTGAACAGCCCATTCGTCTCACCCATTGCGTTGTATTTGTCAGGAAGTAGACCACTCCGCTAAAACTCTAGGCTAGGAAGGAGGTAAACAAAGCTAAGCTAGGCTGATCAACCAGGCTGTGATTCATACGTCAGGCGCGAGCACAACGCCACGTATTAGTGACGCATCGTTTGTTTGTTTGTTGTTTTAGATTTAAACTACTCAGAACGAAGTGTCCATGTAGCACGGGCTATGGTGACCCCGTAAACAAAAGGACGCGGGTCGCAAGTTTCAGGTTAGATAAAGCAGTTGCTTTATTTTACGTTGCTGGCTAAGCAGAACAGTTTCATTTTTTACGTAGTGACTATCCGAGAGAACGGAGACTGGATTTAGTATTAATGGTCTGGGACTGCTGTGTCTCTCTCTCTCTCTCTGTTTCCATCAATATGTTCGTTTAACACTTTGACCGGCTATTTTCATCCCGGTTCATCCTTTTCTCTTGTTCCTTCTCATCCTTCCCCTGTCCCTTCTTTTTTTGTCTTAACTTCTCATCTTGCTTAACTTTCTCATGCCCCTTTCCATCCCACTTTGTCTAGTCTACTTCTGTTCCTTCTCTTCTTGTTGCTACTTATTCTCTCATCCTCCTTCTCTTGCTCTTCTTCCTATTCCCCCCCTCCCTACCCCCCCCCCCCCCCGCCTTCTCCTGAACATTTCTCCTCTGCCTCTGCCCCGTTCCTTCTCAGTGCTCTTATCTTCATTTCCCGTTTGAGATCTAAGTGTGGTCCACTTCCCTCGATCTTCAATTTATTGTCCTTGGTTCATTTTCTCAACTCCTTACTCACAAGCTTTTTCCTCTCTCTCTCTCTCTCTCTCTCTCTCTCTCTCTCTCTCTCTCTCTCTCTCTCTCTCTCTCTCTCTCTCTCTCTCTCTCTCTCTCTCTGCTTTTGTTATCCTTTTTCATCTTTGTAGAAGTCAAATAAATCCATATAGATAAGATCACCAGGAGCGTTAAACAGCGAATTTAAAAAATACAATAAAAATATCGTAAAGATAACAATACAACGAAAAGATATACGTAAGCTGACACAAAATCGAGGTGTTTGTTAAAAAAAACAGATGATAGGTAGATGCTGAAACAAACATTAAACGTAGTACATTCAGAATGATCAATAGTACTGAGGACAGTATAGTTATATTCGCCAATTCACAGGAGAAGAAAAACAAAAAAATATTCCAAACTTTCGCCTATATTTCATTCTCTTCGAATCACGTGCAACAGTGACTGCCATACATCCTTCCGCACTAAAGCATAACAGTATGCAACAACGACAAAAAAACATACAACTGTGGAACAATACCATCCTCTATCCCCCCTATGTCTCTACCCTCTCTTCCTGTCTTCCTGCTGGGATAGTCCCGGCCGCTCTCTGACGCCATCCAACAAGCCTTCCAGTGAGGCATAACCTCCACACACTCAAACGCACACACACTAAGCCAATTCACACCGGTTGTCTACCGCAAAATATCTCCACGTTAGAGTGCTACGCCACGCTCGCATAGGCGTTCTGTGAGGTTATCCCTGAAAACTATGCAAAAACGAATATTCCAGCGCAATCTGTATGTTCAGTGTGGTGTGTGGAATGTAAGAAATTAGAGGCATACAGGGCTGTTTGAGGGATGAGCGTGTGTGTGTGTGTGTGTGTGTGTGTCACACGGCAGCGTTCTCTTGCATAGAGGGACAACAAAAAAGGGAATGTGTACGACACATGCTTGCCTGGGTGAGCTTGTGGTAGGTGTGTATTGTTTGACTATCAATATCGGACTGTGTGTGTGTATGTGTATGTGTGTGTGTGTTCTCATCTAACTGTAGCGTAGAATTCTAAACAGAAAGTCACTGTAAGTCATATGATTTGTTGACAATGGGTTACCCCGTGAGTGAGAGGTTTGGCGTTATGTCAACTCCTTGATGTATTTGTTTACATTTTCTTGACTGAAGCACTTACCATCCGGTCATCTTTGAGTCTCCCTGTGGCCTCCTCGCCCCGTCTCGACGCTCACGTTCTGGCATGTGCTTGGAATATATTCGAACAGACAATCTCCCTCTAGGTTGGCCAGATCCATCTGAAGCCTTCTGCATTCTTCTTCTGTTCGAATTAATATCTTCTTTGTATCGCCGGCAAACACCGAGATGGAGACTCCTACAAAGTTATTGTAGGAGTCCTATTTTCAATGCTCCTATTGTAGGAGCATTGAAATATTCAGATGCAGTATGGGTCCTTGTAGTGATTTGACCAGTGATGTTCGACTTGTTTATCCCATAGATTGTGATCTCTCTAATCTCAAAATACGTTGCTTCCTTCTGGAGAGGTTTTCTCTTCAGCAGCTTAACACGCTGTAGCCTCTTGGAAACCGAGTCGAGGGCTTCCTGGCTATCCAGGAAGATGCATACTGCCAATCATTCCTGTTATCACTGATATCTTGTCGTATAATTCCAGCACGCGTGTTATTTATGACTTCGGTAATGTGAACGCACGTTGAAACTGTGTCATCAAATTTGTCTATTCTAGGTATTCCTAATGAATATATTTGGGTACTTATGTCAACAATGCAGGTTACGGGGGTTTAATGGTTATTGTCTATTCAACTCCTGATATATATAGGTATGGCACTATCGGTTTTCTAAATGCCTGGTAGGTCTCCACTCTCCATTAAAGCCTAATTTATATAGTGGCACCCAGGTATTTTACAAACCCAAGTTTAATCGCTCGATGATCAAAGTAAATTTTCCTGAAAAAGATATATATATATATATATATATATATATATATATATATATATATATATATATATATATATATATATATATGTCGTACCTAATAGCCAGAACGCACTTCTCAGCCTACTATTCAAGGCCCGATTTGCCTAATAAGCCAAGTTTTCATGAATTAATGTTTTTTCGTCTACCTAACCTACCTAACCTAACCTAACCTAGCTTTTTTTGGCTACCTAACCTAACCTTACCTATAAATATAGGTTAGGTTAGGTTAGGTAGGGTTGGTTAGGTTCGGTCATATATCAACGTTAATTTTAACTCCAATAAAAAAAAATTGACCTCATACATAGAGAAAAGGGTTGTTTTATCATTTCATAAGAAAAAAATTATAGTAAATATATTAATTCAGGAAAACTTGGCTTATTAGGCAAATCGGGCCTTGAATAGTAGGCTGAGAAGTGAGTTCTGGCTACTAGGTACGACATATATATATATATATATATATATATATATATATATATATATATATATATATATATATATATATATATATATATATATATATATATATATATTGTGACGATAATCTCCTTCAAGAGATTGAGCCTGCTCTTCCCTCCATAATTACGTCTTCACAATTATATAAAAAGACTATGGAAGAAATATCCAACAACGACAACAACACCAGCAAGGCTTGCCAGGGTGAGCAAAACGTATACAGCCAGCCACCTGTTCGGACCCAAATCACCAAACTACATGTTGATCGCTGCCGGCTGCGCTGATTGGTCGCCGGTCTGGCTGCACCTGCACTCGCCCCCAATACTACCTGATGTCTGGGGTCGCCCCAACATCAGTCCGCAGAATGTTCAGTGCTTTCGTAGCCAGCACTCCTCCCAGCTAGACGTTAGCGTGTACTGAGAGAGGTGGTGGCTTTAAGCCAATATTCCAGCACCTCCCACTTACCTTTGTGTTGCACTTCTTGTTATTTTGCCTTAACGTAACTTTTCATTGTGTCATTTAAGTATTCTTATTATTTTGATTGATTGATTTTATTATACATATTTGTTTGTGCATTATTTTAATGTTTTGATTTATTTAACGTAATTAAAATTTCATTGTTAAAGTTTATTTGTGTTTTGTGTGTCTTCTCCTTACCTTACCACAGACGAAGTTCCAGTTTTTCTATTTTTTTTATAACTATGTGACGAGGCCATACCCCTAGCCTTAAACAGCCGAACACCAACGCGTTACCGTCACAAGTTATATGGGGGCCTGTCCGGGATCTTCACTCAGGTACTGGTGCCAAGTGGTAATTTATGGTAAGCGTATTTAACTTTGTTAACGTAGCTTTACTATTTTTCATTCAATTTCATTTTTTATAAGGTGCGGTGTATTGTGCATTACGAGAGTAACATATAGTGAAGGTGAGACAACTTTGGATTACGTGGTGACTGTAGGCCTCAGTCATACTCTTAATTGGTCATCTCTCCCTCCATGTTATTACTCGTATTTACCATCTATGTCCCTTGAATATTTCTCATTCTGACAGATCATCATATTGGTACCCTGGTACTGTGGTCTGCCCCGGGTCAAGAGTACCCAATCTTCTGCAATCTGACTGTAGGAGGACAAAGAGGGCCATAGTTCCTCTAGCTCGAACTTTAGTTGCTGAATTGGGACCTCAGCAGCAGTTCTCGTCACCAGTTGACACCTCGCACCCCTACACGTCAGTCAGAGATGATGATACATACAACGGTAGGGAATTAGCTTATTTTTTCAGAGCACAAAAGTTCGCTAATTCTGTAAGTATCATATTAAATTCAGTAGGAAAAACTTGCTTTATGTCCTATAGAGACTTGGCAAGGTATGCCTACATCCTTGGACTACCAATTTTACTTTTGAAGCATTTAACTGTTTCATTTGTTTTCGAAACTTTGTTTCATTTGTTAGTAGGATTTTCTTGCCCTTATTCTCTTACATGAGTACCGGGTACAAGATTTCCTGCGCCCTTGATTTAATTTAATCATTTAATATCTTTCACTTAACGTTAATTGTTAAAGATCACACAGGATAGGTACCAGTTGCCACGTTGTCCTGTTTCTGACATTTCATTATTGAATATTCGTGTACCTTTATTTGCTAATTTCACCATGTTTCGTCTCCAAACTTTCCGTGCAAATCCAGCAGGTGAAATAGGGACTTTAAGTCGTGCCAAGAGGACTGAACTACAAACTCTTGCACATGAGTATCAACTAGAAGTTCCCTACCAAGCCAACAAAAATGACCTACACAACCTGTTGCTGGATTACTATTTAGAGCAAGGTAAGATAGACTCTGAAACTCATGAAACTTACTATATTGCAGATAAAACTGACTTGGCAACGATGAAACTTAAACTAGAGCTGGCTAAAATTGAACGTGAGCAGCAAAGGGAAGCCCGTGAACAGCAAAGGGAAGCAGCTGCTTTGAGGAGAGAGGAACAAGAACGAGAAATCACCCTCAGAGAACGTGAAGCTGCCTTGAGGAGAGAAGAACACGAACGTGGACTCGCCCTCCAGGAACGTGAGGTTGCACTACTCCAGGAGCGGGAACGAGTACAGCTTGAAACCAAACGACGCGAGTTGGAAATACAACGCGAACATGACAAGCAACAAGCAACTCTGGCTCTAGAGTGTCGTCAACGTGAAATCGCCTTGGAAACTTCACACTTCACTCAACGCCAACAAGCTACTGCCAATCTTCCCGTCAGTTTTAATATATCACATGCAAGTAAGTTAATGCCATCCTTTGTAGAAGCAGAAGTTGATGTGTTTTTTACCACCTTTGAAACCCTTGCTAATCAACTCAGTTGGCCTGTCGACCAATGGGCCACACTTCTCAGAGTCCATCTTACAGGTAGAGCTGCAGTCACACTCAGTACTTTGGCGTCTGAGAATGACTACTACACTCTGAAACAAGCAGTGTTGGACGCCTACCTCCTCTCTACTGAAAGTTATAGAAGGAAATTCCGTGACCACCTGAAGGCAAGTACCACTACCTTCCTCGAGTTTGCTAACACGAAACGGAGGTATTTCATGAAATGGCTGGAAGCAGCACATGTCTCTACTTTTACAGAACTCGTCAACCTGATGCTTGTTGAAGAATTCTTGAGACGTGTGCCGCCTCCTGTCCGCCTCTACTTAGCAGATAAAGAAGAAACCGACTACCTGAAGTGTGCTAAGTCGGCTGACACTTACAGCCTCATCCACCGGCTGACACCTGAACCATCCTCCAGTAAGAAGTCGTGGTACAGTTACGAGAAGGTGAGCCCCGATCAAGCTGGTTCACAACTGTACTGCAAGTATTGTAGACTCTATGGACATACCATAGACAAGTGTGGTAAGTCTCAATACAAGGGAACCACTGACCAACAACGACCCAAACCAACTCCTCCTAAGTCCGGTAAGCCTGTGATGAATGTTGGTGTTGATGTTAATGATCTTTCTCTTTTCAGTAACCACCTGTATACTGGAACTGTCTCTGCCAACGGTTCAAATCCGGAGGGACGTTTCAAATTGAAGATCTTGAGGGACACAGCGGCTCTACAATCGATCATCTTGAAGTCGGCTGTGCCCAACATAGTCTACACCGGGGAAACAGTCTTCATCACTGACCTCACTGCTACTACTCCATACCCTCTCGCCAGAGTCCACCTGGATTGTCCCTACGTGAACGGGGAAGTCCAAGTCGCCGTCAGGGAAAAGCCTTTTCCCATGCCTGGAGTGCAACTTCTCCTAGGCAACGACTTGGCAGAAGACCTGCAACCGACCAACCTGATCGTCATGGACAAACCCCAGGTGTGTAACTCTGTGCCAATAAATCCTATTCTCGAGTATGTTCCAGCAGAGGTTCAAGAGAGTGATGAAGTTTCTCCTCCGGTTCTCGTGACCACCCGTGCACAAGCCGCACGTCCACAGCCAGCTGACTCTACTGCTACCGCTGTCCCTCAAGACCCTCAGAAACTACCCCCGCATCTGACCAAGTTGGAGTTCCGTAAGTTGCAGAGGGAAGATCTTACTTTAACACCATTGTTTTTCCAGGCTGAGACTCAACCCGACAGTATTCCTGGGTTCTTCCTAGAGAACGACTTGCTTTACCGCAGATATAGACCCAGTAAACTGAAGGAGGAGGACGATTGGGCCAACATCGAACAACTTGTGATTCCCACCAGCCTGCGGCCCACTATTCTACACCTGGCCCACGGAGCATTCTCCCACTACGGCTTCAACAAGACTTACCATGGAATTCGTCAAGACTACTACTGGCCAGGTATGGTAAATAACGTCAAACAGTACGTAAAACAGTGTCATACATGTCAGATGGCAGGCAAACCGAACGTCTCCATTCCCAGAGCACCACTGATTCCCATACAGGTGCCTGCGGAACCTTTCCACAGACTCATAATAGACTGTGTTGGTCCTTTACCTCGGACCAGTTCAGGTAACGCCTACATCCTAACCATCCTGTGTCCTACCACCAGATTTCCCATAGCAGTTCCAGTGAAGAACATCACGGCTGCTACGGTTATCAAACATCTATTGAAGATCTTCACTCAATACGGATTTCCCAGGGAGATTCAAAGTGACTGTGGCACCAACTTCACCAGTGATCTCTTCAAAAGGACACTGGAGGAGTTCAACATCAAACAGGTATTGTCCAGCCCCTATCATCCTGCTTCACAGGGTTCTCTTGAACGTAGTCATCAGACCATCAAAGCACTCTTGAAAAAGTTTTGTAGTGAAACCTCGAAGGATTGGGATAAGCAGATTGACCTAATAATGTGTATTTTCAGAAGTCTCCCCAATGAGTCCCTAGGAGTATCTCCTTATGAGATGCTCTACGGCCGTAAGTGCCGTACTCCCCTTAAGGCTTTCAAAGACTCTCTCAGAGATGCCACCTTCAGTGAGCATCAGAATGTGCCCCAGTTTCTTCAAAACCTTCAACACATTCTAGAGAGAGTCCACCGCTTTGCTCATGATAATCTATTGAAAGCCCAGGTGAGAATGAAGACTCATTACGACCAGACCAGCAAAGTAAGAAAATTCAAGCCGGGAGACTTCGTCCTTGCTTATTTCCCTATCCCAGGTTCACCTTTACAAAACAGATTTTCAGGACCCTACTGCGTCAAAGAGTGCAGGAATAATAATAATTATGTGATAGAGACTCCAGATAGGCGGCGGAAGACCCAGCTGTGCCACGTCAACCTCCTGAAGCAATATAATGGTACTCCTCCCACTGTCTTGACTAACTATTCCACATTCACAGAACCCTACATCCACAGTGAGACCTTCCCAGCTTCTCCTCCCGAAAGCACTGACAAGGAGTCAGCGCTTTCTAATTCCGAAATCCTTAATGATCTTCCCAAATACTTTCAGGATAATCATAGTGCACCTCTCGTCAAGATCTTCAGAGAACATCAAGAGTTGTTCAGAGATGATCCCCAAGAGTGTAATGTTACCCAGCACGACATCCAACTGCTCCCCGACACCCGGCCGATTCGTCAACCCTTCTACCGAATCAGCCCGAGCAAGAAGGAAGTCATGCGTGCTGAGGTGCAATACCTCTTGGATCATGGACTGGCTACACCTTGTGAGTCCCCCTGGGCCTCACCCTGTATCTTGGTGCCCAAACCCCAAGGTAAGGTGCGGTTGTGCACCGACTATCGTAAACTGAACTCTGTCACTGTCAAGGATGCTTACCCCTTGCCAAGGATAGATGACATCCTTGATGCCATTGGTAGTGCCCAGTACTTGTCCCAAGTGGACTTGCTTAAGGGGTACTATCAAGTGTGTCTAACGGAGCGCGCTAAAGAGATATCTGCCTTCATCACTCCTTTTGGACTTTTCAGATATGAACGCCTTCCTTTCGGACTATGTAATGCCCCGGCCACCTTTCAAAGAGCTGTCAACCGTGTCATCCAGGGCTTGGATAACACATACGCCTACCTGGACGATATCGTCGTAGCCTCCAACTCCTGGAGTGAACATCTGCTCCAGCTGCGACGTCTGTTCTCCAAGCTCCTGACAGCCGGCCTCACCATCAACCTGGGCAAGTCCACTTTCGCGAAAGGTAAAGTGCGTTATCTGGGTCATGTTATAGGGAGTGGCAGCATAGCTCCGTTAGACTCACACACTCAAGCCATCCTACAGTATCCACAGCCTACCACCAGGAAGCAGCTCCTGCGCTTCCTTGGTCTTGCCTCTTACTACCGTAGGTTTGTGAGGAATTTCAGTACAGTCGCCACACCTCTAATTCTATTAACCAGTCCCAAGCAACGGTATAATTGGACCATGCAGCAAACCGTTGCTTTTGAACAACTCAAATTCCTCCTCTGTTCTAACCCCATTCTCGCCTCTCCAGATATCACCAAGCCTTTCGTCCTTCATGTCGACGCCAGTGGTACCGGCGTTGGTGGTGTCCTGATGCAACTACGAGGCGAGGAGGTTCTACCTGTCAGCTACTACAGCTACAAACTGAAACCACACCAGAGGAACTACAGCACTATTGAAAAGGAGCTACTATCCATCGTCCTGAACCTCCAACACTTCGCTCCGTACCTACAAGGCGCCAGGTCTACCACCATCTTCTCAGACCACAACCCTCTCCGCTTCCTACATCAAGCCCAATTCACCAACCAGCGTCTTCTACGATGGGCTCTGTATTTACAAGACTTCAACCTGGAGATCCGCTATATCAAGGGTTCTGACAACACCATAGCCGATGCCCTCTCCAGAGTTTATGAAGTAGAAGCAACTCCATCCATTACTCCACCACATAACGACGTACTTCTTCCAGAACCGCAGGCTTCGGGGGAGAGTTGTGACGATAATCTCCTTCAAGAGATTGAGCCTGCTCTTCCCTCCATAATTACGTCTTCACAATTATATAAAAAGACTATGGAAGAAATATCCAACAACGACAACAACACCAGCAAGGCTTGCCAGGGTGAGCAAAACGTATACAGCCAGCCACCTGTTCGGACCCAAATCACCAAACTACATGTTGATCGCTGCCGGCTGCGCTGATTGGTCGCCGGTCTGGCTGCACCTGCACTCGCCCCCAATACTACCTGATGTCTGGGGTCGCCCCAACATCAGTCCGCAGAATGTTCAGTGCTTTCGTAGCCAGCACTCCTCCCAGCTAGACGTTAGCGTGTACTGAGAGAGGTGGTGGCTTTAAGCCAATATTCCAGCACCTCCCACTTACCTTTGTGTTGCACTTCTTGTTATTTTGCCTTAACGTAACTTTTCATTGTGTCATTTAAGTATTCTTATTATTTTGATTGATTGATTTTATTATACATATTTGTTTGTGCATTATTTTAATGTTTTGATTTATTTAACGTAATTAAAATTTCATTGTTAAAGTTTATTTGTGTTTTGTGTGTCTTCTCCTTACCTTACCACAGACGAAGTTCCAGTTTTTCTATTTTTTTTATAACTATGTGACGAGGCCATACCCCTAGCCTTAAACAGCCGAACACCAACGCGTTACCGTCACAATATATATATATATATATATATATATATATCCGATAGTGGAAAGAAGTAGGATAGCAGAAATGTCCCAAAGTTACGAGGCAGATACGTCGAGAGAATTCTGGTGTGGGATGCAGGGGAAAGTTGGCCCTTATATTACAGTGGAGGACTGGCGACGAAGCCACAGTAGAAAACACAAGCCAAATAATAGAAAAAAATAACTAAATAACGCAAAATAATCAATAATAAAAGGAACTGATGTGCTTGAAAATAATTTGGATAAGTGATTGGGGAAATAAATACCTGTTTCCTAGAGGATTTAATGATTAAGGGAGTAAAACAATGTTGAGAAGTTCAAGAAAGGAAGCGAGAAATCGAGGAGAATAGTGATACATTAGTTTTACTGCCTCGTGAGAACTTTAATGAAATTCCTAAACTACTCACAAATTTTAATGTCAACCTGGCATTTGGGAGTCTTGATATTGTAAATATATATTTGACTAGGAATTTACCTGATAATTTTAACAAATGTGCACAAAATCCTATGTAAGACACATTTTATGTGGGACAAACTGGTAACCAGTTAAATCAACAAATAGTTCACCATAAATATACCATTCAGGCAGATTATAATTTTAATACGCTCCTACTTTCACATAATCGAATCAAATCACGCATTTTATTTTATTAATTCTCAGAAAATATTGTATACAATTATTTTAATAAAACAAATAAAATATTTGTGTCTGGCTCATGGGTCTGGTACCTCGGAGTCTAATATATGGTGAAATTTGCTTCGTTTCTTGTTTCATGTGTTCTGTTGAAGCTTTGTATTTCCTTACCACAACTACCTCATGCCCCAGTCATGAATGCCTATATACCACATTAAATAACTTTTGTCATATATATCTTTGACTCATATATGTGACTGAGTGCAAATTGTTGACAATCAAAAGGGTATCGAGATATACACAGCCTGTATAATAAGGAGCAAAATCTGTCGATTACATGTATTTTTTTTAAGGCAATAAGCACGGGTTCGATTCCTGTATATATGTGAGCCAATTTAACTGGCCGGTAGCTGTGTTCGTCAATATCATTGGAGCTCACTCATACTGAGCACCATGGCGCTGCGGGACTCAATCACTAGGACGAGTTCATGCGAGTGTAACCACTCATACTCCAAATGGAATGGAGACATAAAGGGGGGAGATACCTGCTACCAATACGCATTGTTACGCCTTTCCGCGCAAGCGTACAGTCGTACTAACTACTAGTGAACCATCTATCTTTTTGTATCTGTTATATTTTTATTTTATTTTGCGTAGGGTGGTACTGGAGTGGCTGGCTTTTGACTCCTGCTTACAGACTTGTGTCTCTTCTTTTCCTCAAGAGGGCGAGAGATCGACCCCCATTGGGGGCCCCGGAACACGGGGACGAAGATCGATAAGTATGGCAGAAGCAAACTTATTTACGCTTCTTGGAGGTGGAGGTAACGCTTCTTATTAACGCTTCTTAATCGTGGAGGTAACACGAGTAAGGAGAAGGATGGCATGTCCTTCAACTAACTCTTGGTGCACCTTTGGTAACAATAACTTTGGAGGCAGCTCACAGGCACACACATGGTGCCTGGCTCCAGGTCTAAATCCCTCTACAACATAACTTAACACATGTACCTACATGTGTTAATAAAAAAGACAAGTGCATTCCCTTAAAGCACCACAACTCTCAACAGTTCCTGTACTCTGCATGATTGTGAGAGCTATGAGCTCATCATGACAGTCTTCGTGGAACCTGCCTAATTCTTCGACCGGTAGTGTGAATTAGTTTAGCTTGAATTTGTATATTCATTTAATAATTTAGTGAATATTCATTCACTAAATTATTAGTGTATATTCGTTTAATAAAGTAGTGAAGTGAAGAAGTAGCAAGAGAGAGAGAGAGAGAGAAAAAACACATTAACACTTATAAAGTAGACTTTACAAATGGGCATATGATAGAACTGAAGAATGTTCGAATCAACAGCAACTAATCGACGGATATGAGGCGGGGCCCACGAGCTCAATCCCCCACCAATGCAGAATTAACACCCAACGCTAACAATAACGTTACTGTAATTCAGCAACGGTGAGAGATTGCTAACGATCTGTCCAAGCTAATGGAGTTTTTCACGGCTATTTCATATTAATCGTGCTGCCAGGCGCCATTTCTCATACGGTCGAAAATGACTTTTTTGGTGAAGGGGCCACTCGAACATCATTTGCTTGTATGACTCTGAAACATTTTTTTTAATAATTTTATGTAGGGATGTAAATAATTGTATTTCAATTATCTGCATGATTCCGCTGCTGTTGATTATATAATTCTTAGTTAGTAGACATTGTTTACGAGGATAGCATGGGGCTATATGAGACATTATATACAGAGAAGTTTTATTTTCTCTTAAGAAAATTTGTAGCCAGGATTGGAAATCTTGCTTACTTGAATCTCCCTTCACCTTCGCGTCATCCTCATCTCATCTTTCTTCCCGTCTCTCTCTCTCTCTCTCTCTCTCTCTCGTCACCCATTTGGTTGGACCAGTTCCCATTTTGAAAGGTATTGAGGGGGTGAATTCGACAAGTCGCTGGGTACCGGTCCTCGAATTACATTATTCGTAAATAACATTAAATTACAAATTTGAACATTGAGACTAAAACATCGATTCACATGCAGTATATACCTACTTTTTAAACACTTTTTGACATGCGGTCAAAAGTTACAAAACAAAAGATGGTTACAAAAGCCTGTTTTTTTTAATATCCGGATTTACTACCTGGTTTATTCAGCGTCATATTTCACCCAAAACACGATACCATAATCGTTTTACATCCAGGTCGCTAATTACTGCTGGCTGAACGGGGAACGAACGGAGTACATAAAAAAAAGTCTCCTACTTTGTTCCCAAGTTTCCTGAAGATGCTCGAGGCGCCAGTTATCTCCTCAGCCTTGACTTCCTTTATGACTATCCTCGATTTCTTTGGCTTCAACCCTTGCACACTTTAAGAACAAAAAAATAAAGGAAATTGTAGAACATCTATTAGTCCCATACAAGGCAGCTCCTATTTGTATCCACCCAAATTCAGTCATGTATATATATGTCTATCCTACGCTTGAAACAATGCATCGATTATACGTCTATTATGTTACCCGGTAATTAGTTTAATAAATACAACAAAATAAACTGTTTCCAAACCTGTATTTACCCAGGGTTTTCTTGAATCTTAGTACATTCTGCACCTCTCATCGCAACCCTCAGAGGAGAGCCTGTAGCGGTTGGGCTACAGTCAGTGATACGTTGTTTGATAACATGAGTGAGCTCCACTGACAACGGTTATTTACAGCCATTGATTATTATTTTTTATTATTTACAGACTTGATTATTATTTGATTATTTACAGACTTGATTATTATTTGATTATTTACTGCCATTGATTATTATTTTATTTTTTACAGCCATTGATTATTATTTGATTATTTATATTGACTGCCAGTTCGCTTGTATTGCGTAAGTAACTGACGCTGCAAATTATACAGGTCATTAGCAATCGTAATTATAATATTCGCCCCGTGGCCATTATCACCTGAAGTAGTTATATAATTGCATGTGCAAGTTTAATTGAGTTCTGCAAACTTCTCATCAGCCTGAACTATCACATTAAAACTCCCTTTCTTCTTAAAAATATTCATAAACGTACGTATATATATATATATGTATAGTAATTTTATAATAAACGTTCATATATGTACGTTTATAATTTGCTAATACCGAAACATTTAAGAGATAATTTCAATAATTAATGTTTTGCAAAGCAGCAGTTTACTAAGCAAACACTTGCTGAAAGTATCAATAAAATATTGAAGATTTGTACTAATCACAATTCGCTTAAATGATTAAAAGGTAAAAAGCAAGCAAATATACAATATGATCATGCAATCCTAATAACCCAATTGCAAGAGACGAAATTCTGGGTAATCATGTTGATTGAGGAATCATCGTTGTTCAGGTTTCATTCCAAGAATATGACTGGATTCCAAGATGACATGGTCCAGGTTCTTAGCAGAAAACAGTAGATGAGACACCAACCACTGTTGTAAGACCCAACCAGTGGTGGGAAGGGGAAAACGCCAAGACTATATAGCACTTGGAAGGGATAAGAACAAAGGCAACTGCAGAAGGCATATTGGCCCATACGAGGCAGCTCCTATCTATAACCACCCAATCCCACTCATATACATGTCCAACCCGCGCTTGAAACAATCAAGGGACACCACGTTACGCGATAATTGGGATCAGAATAAGGACTTGGGATCGGACGGGGCACGTAGGAATGGTGTCCAACCACTTGGACGCCGACCTGCATGAAGCGTGACCGTCGCTCTATCGTCCACCCCAAGTGGCTGGGACCACTTCCACCCAAGTTGGTGGAAGCTCTTCTACAGCTGATAACTTCCACCCAAGTTGGTGGAAGATACTAACCAGCGGTGAGAGACACCAACGAGAGAGTAACGGGAGCCAACAACGAGACTCTGGGTCCGAGCAGGGGTAACGAGAGCGCGGCGAGGGAGTGACAGGAGGGAGCTGGAGGTAAGTTAATTAATTACAGAGGTGTGCCAGGCCGTTTTGGGATAACAATAAAGGTCTTGCCAGCTTAGATTACTAAGTTAAAGGGAACCGCTGAGCAAGAGAGAGAGAGAGGCTTGGTCAATACAAGCACAGGTCTGAGTTACAGCGACTATACAAGCACAGACCTGAGTTACAGCGACTATACAAGCACAACTGATAATACATTTATCCCTCTTCTTGGAATACTTCTCCATACAATGAATGTGATGCTGTATTATCATCAGGTGGTTTTCCAATCATCTCCATTGCGAATCCAATGAATAAAAAAAAGTACAAATGAGAAAAAAGAAACGAGAAAGTAAGTCTGTTTATGGAAGGTGGTGATGTTAATGGCGTAGAGGCCAGGTGTCCTCATCATCAGAGCCAGCTGTGACACCTCACTAACACAACCAAACGATCCTGTGTCATGAAAACTGCTTTAATGCAACTATCCTCGCTGTTGGACTCATAATCACGAACTGTTCACTCGTTATGGGTCGTAAATAGCAGTTAAAATGAGAGGGGCTTCATGCACACACCTCGCTCTGCCGGTTGTAAACAAGATGTCAAATGGGCTGTCTGCGATGGTTGGCTTCTCCTCTACAGCTGATAATTGGCTCTCAGCGAGGCAGCTAACGGCATCTGAATCATTGGGTGCCGGATGGTGTTTAGCTTGAGACGGCCTGTGGTACAAGGCCTGGCTGAGGTACTGGCCAAGTTCCTCCAGTCACCTGGTACGTTCCTTGCAACACCTGTTACGAAGCACCTCGTCCCACCTGAAGACTTTTTTGACGCCACGATGGTTGGCCCGGATGAAAGCACATCAGCAGGCGATGAGTCACAATAACGTGGCTGAAGTATGTTGTCAATCGACTTGAGAATGGTCCAGGACGGACCGAAACGTCGTCGTCGTCCCTTCATCTTCTAGTGTGTGGTCTGGTCAAAAAACATCAGTTCCGAGCACATATCTTACTAACCCATTGAATTTACAGTCAAAATTAATATATTTTGTTCCGTTTTATAACCACCCAAACTCATTCATATATTATGTCTAACCTCCGCTTGAAATAATCAAGGTATCCTACTTCCAATATGTTACGCGGTAATGGGTTCCACAAATTAAGAACCCCTGTTACCGAACCAGTATTTACCCAGGTCTTTCATAAATCTAAACTTATCCAATTTATACTCATTGTATCGTGTGTTGATACTTCTAATTCCCAATTAATATCCCCCCTTTGATATGGCCTTGCATCCCCTTATAAACCTCTATTATGCCAACCCCTAATTATTATTCTTTATTGAGGCGGAGTAAATTATGCTTTATCAATCTCTCTTCATATGACAGGGTTATAATTTACGAGATTAACTTTGACATGGAAGCGTTCTAGTGTGTTTATATTCATTCTATTGTATATTAAAACTGAACAGAACAGAAATGTACAGAAAATAGTAAAATACTGAGATGCTTTATCTCTTAATTTATTAAAGTATAGCACACATGAAATAGGTTGGAAGAAGTGTCCAAAATATATTATTTTCTGTTTTAGCCTCAAGGTTATCTTAAAATAAAGTCTCTGGTTACAATTGTATTTATTTTAACATACGCAAAAAATGATTTAATTACAAAACATTCCATATTCATAATCTCCAAAACCACAATACTCATGGATAAATTTTAAAATTCTGTAAAACGCGATCGAAATCAACACGATCACTTGCTGATACAATTATTATTAATTAATCATGTTAAGTAGAATATAGTGAATGACGGCTTCGTGAGACTGCTGGGCGCGGACGCTGACACCCCAGCGGTTGTGTGGCGGGCAGGTTGGCGCCCCTGAGGCGGGCACCCCACACACTGGACACCGACGGACGGCAAAACACCTCCTGGGCAAGGCTGCCACGCAAGGCGAGCACAGACAGTGGCCGCAGGAGCATGCAGTGGGCAGGAGGACCATGTCATCAGACACCTGGCGACACATACAACACTTCACAACACTCTGTAGATAAACAAAAAGAAATATGAGCATTCAGATAATAAAAAAGAAAACGGAATACGTCCAAACATATTGATATCATAAAGTAATAACACAATAATATAATCACGTAATAACACAAGGTATAGAACACACAGTACCTTATAACAGAGGACGCGAGGCATCGTTGCTGACTGCTTATTCATGATGATCAAACTACTGAATTGTTAGGTGGCTTGTGTGGCTTTATAAGACGACGGATGCCCGTCTTCCAAGAGTGAGGTGAGATGACGTTACCTTCAACATCTGATCAAGACGTCTCTTGGGATTGGTCAACACGATGGACAGCGTGGAAAGTCACAATAACGAGGCTGAACACACAACAAAAGTGTTCCCAGTTATCAATAAATGATATTGCATTTGATTTGCAATATTTGTCCAGTCGGCAATTGACACCAAGTGCCCTCGACAACCATTCATATCAAACTCCCTTTCTTGGAAGAATGCCACATATGAACAAATCCACAAGGGCCGTGACGAGGATTCGAACCTGCGTCCCTAGTTCAATTGATGCATCACGCAATTGTGATTTCTGTGTGTAATGTCACATATGATCAGAGTTCTAATCTCATATGAGTTCTAATGTAAACCTCTATCATATGAACTCATATGAGTTCATATGATAAACCTCTATCATATGACTTGTAAACCTCTATCATGAACTCATATGAGTTCATGATAGAGGTTTACAAGTGGATGAATGGACATAACAAAAGGGATATTAATAGGGTATTAAAAGTATCAACACAAGACAGAACACGAAACAATGGGTATAGGATAGTGGTAAGGATTGTGATGTTGTGTACCTTGACTTTAGCAAAGCTTTTGATACAGTGCCACATGAAAGACTAATTAAAAAAATAGAAGCTCATGGTATTGGGGGTGATATATTAACTTGGATTAGGGCATGGCTATTCCAAAGGAAACAGAGAGTTAGTATAAATGGGGTTAAGTCAGAGTGGGATAATGTTGTTAGTGGAGTACCTCAGGGCTCTGTCCTGGGCCCTCTGTTGTTTATAATATATATAAATGATTTAGATTCAGGTTTGAGTAGTAACATTTGCAAATTTGCCGATGATACGAAAATCGGTAGGGAAATTAATTCGGAGGAGGACTCACTATCACTTCAAGTCGATCTAGATAGGGTTTTGAAATGGTCAAATGAATGGCAAATGCAGTTTAATGCTGATAAATGTAAAGTTCTGAGGCTAGGTAACGATAATAGAGTTACAAGATACGAGCTAGATGGTGTTGAGATTGCGAAGTCGGATTGCGAAAGGGATCTGGGAGTTATGATTAGTAAGAATTTAAAACAAAAGGATCAATGCATGAATGTTCGTAATAAGGCGAATAGGACACTGGGATTTATTAATCGCAGCGTTAATAACAAGACACCTGGCGTGGTTCTTAAGCTATATCTTGCTCTGGTTAGGCCCCATTTAGATTATGCAGTTCAGTTTTGGTCGCCGTATTATAGAATGGATATAAATTCACTTGAACGTGTCCAGCGTAGGATGACTAAGTTAATTCCCCAAATTAGAAATCTTTCATATGAAGAAAGATTAACAAAGCTTAAGCTGCATTCACTGGAAAGGCGAAGAGTTAGGGGTGACATGATAGAGGTTTACAAGTGGGTGAATGGACATAACAGGGGGGATATTAATAGGGTATTAAAAATATCAACACAAGACAGAACACGAAACAATGGGTATAAATTGGATAAGTTTAGATTTAGGAAAGACTTGGGTAAATACTGGTTCAGTAACAGGGTTGTTGATTTGTGGAACCAATTGCCGCGTAACGTGGTGGAGGTGTGGTCCCTCGATTGTTTCAAGCGCGGGTTGAACATACATAACATAAGAACAAAGGCAACTGCAGAAGGCCTGTTGGCCCATACGAGGCAGCTCCTATTTATAACCACCCAATCATAAGAACATAAGAACATAAGAACAAAGGTAACTGCAGAAGGCCTATTGGCCCATACGAGGCAGCTCCTATTCTATAACCACCCAATCCCACTCATATACTTGTCCAACCCGTGCTTGAAACAATCGAGGGACCCCACCTCCACAATGTTACGCGGCAATTGGTTCCACAAATCAACAACCCTGTTACTGAACCAGTATTTACCCAAGTCTTTCCTAAATCTAAACTTATCCAATTTATATCCATTGTTTCGTGTTCTGTCCAGTGTTGATACTTTTAATACCCTATTAATATCCCCCCGGTTATGTCCATTCATCCACTTGTAAACCTCTATCATGTCACCCCTAACTCTTCGCCTTTCCAGTGAATGCAACTTATGCTTTGTTAATCTTTCTTCATATGAAAGATTTCTAATTTGGGGAATTAACTTAGTCATCCTACGCTGGACACGTTCAAGTGAATTTATATCCATTCTATAATATGGCGACCAAAACTGAACTGCATAATCTAAATGGGGCCTAACTAGAGCAAGATATAGCTTGAGAACCACACCAGGTGTCTTGTTACTAACGCTGCGATTAATAAATCCAAGTGTCCGATTTGCCTTATTACGAACATTTATGCATTGATCCTTTTGTTTTAAATTCTTACTAATCATAACTCCCAGATCCCTTTCGCAATCCGACTTCGCAATCACAACACCATCTAGCTCGTATCTTGTAACTCTATCATCATTACCTAACCTCAGAACTTTACATTTATCAGCATTAAACTGCATCTGCCAATCCTTTGACCATTTCAAAACCCTATCTAGATCAACTTGAAGTGATAGTGAGTCCTCCTCCGAATTAATTTCCCTACCGATTTTCGTATCATCGGCAAATTTGCAAATGTTGCTACTCAAACCTGAATCTAAATCATTTATATATATTATAAACAACAGAGGTCCCAGGACAGAGCCTTGAGGCACTCCACTTACAACATTTTCCCACTCTGACTTGATTCCATTTATACTAACTCTCTGTTTCCTTTGGTATAGCCATGCCCTAATCCAGCTTAATATAGCACCCCCAATACCATGAGACTCTATTTTTTTAATCAGTCTTTCATGTGGCACTGTATCAAAAGCTTTGCTAAAGTCAAGGTATACAACATCGCAATCCTTACCACTATCAACTGCCTCAACAATGCTAGAATAAAAAGATAACAAA
The DNA here is from genome assembly GCF_040958095.1 of Procambarus clarkii. Lineage (NCBI taxonomy): Eukaryota > Metazoa > Arthropoda > Malacostraca > Decapoda > Cambaridae > Procambarus > Procambarus clarkii. The sequence goes on along the minus strand of NC_091165.1, from coordinate 29,464,391 downwards.
TTTGTTAAACATGAACGGCCATTTATAAAACCATGTTGCGACTCAATTATTAATTTATGTTTTTCATAAATTAACTCATATCTGATTGCTATATATAGCAATCCCACTCATATACATGTCCAACCCATGCTTGAAACAATCGAGGGACCCCACCTCCACAATGTTACGCGGCAATTGGTTCCACAAATCAACAACCCTGTTACTGAACCAGTATTTACTCAAGTCTTTCCTAAGTTTAAACTTATCCAATTTATACCCATTGTTTCGTGTTCTGTCTTGTGTTGATACTTTTAATACCCTATTAATATCCCCTTTGTTATGTCCATTCACCCACTTGTAAACCTCTATCATGTCACCCCTAACTCTTCGCCTTTCCAGTGAATGCAACTTAAGCTTTGTTAATCTTTCTTCATATGAAAGATTTCTAATTTGGGGAATTAACTTAGTCATCCTACGCTGGACACGTTCAAGTGAATTTATATCCATTCTATAATATGGCGACCAAAACTGAACTGCATAATCTAAATGGGGCCTAACTTGAGCAAGATATAGCTTGAGAACCACACCAGGTGTCTTGTTACTAACGCTGCGATTAATAAATCCAAGTGTCCGATTTGCCTTATTACGAACATTTATGCATTGATCCTTTTGTTTTAAATTCTTACTAATCATAACTCCCAGATCCCTTTCGCAATCACAACACCATCTAGCTCGTATCTTGTAACTCTATCATCATTACCTAACCTCAGAACTTTACATTTATCAGCATTAAACTGCATCTGCCAATCCTTTGACCATTTCAAAACCCTATCTAGATCAACTTGAAGTGATAGTGAGTCCTCCTCCGAATTAATTTCCCTACCGATTTTCGTATCATCGGCAAATTTGCAAATGTTGCTACTCAAACCTGAATCTAAATCATTTATATATATTATAAACAACAGAGGTCCCAGGACAGAGCCTTGAGGCACTCCACTTACAACATTTTCCCACTCTGACTTGATTCCATTTATACTAACTCTCTGTTTCCTTTGGTATAGCCATGCCCTAATCCAGCTTAATATAGCACCCCCCAATACCATGAGACTCTATTTTTTTAATCAGTCTTTCATGTGGCACTGTATCAAAAGCTTTGCTAAAGTCAAGGTATACAACATCGCAATCCTTACCACTATCAACTGCCTCAACAATGCTAGAATAAAAAGATAACAAATTTGTTAAACATGAACGGCCATTTATAAAACCATGTTGCGACTCAATTATTAATTTATGTTTTTCAAGATGAAGACGAATTTTATTTGCTATTATAGATTCGAGTAACTTTCCCACAATAGACGTTAGGCTAATTGGTCGATAGTTAGACGCAAGTGATCTATCTCCTTTCTTAAAAACTGGTATTACATTAGCAACTTTCCAAAACTCTGGCACTCTGCCTGACTCTATTGATTTTTAAATTCTTACTAATCATAACTCCCAGATCCCTTTCGCAATTCGACTTCGCAATCTCAACACCATCTAGCTCGTATCTTGTAACCCTATCATCATTACCTAAACTCAGAACTTTACATTTATCAGCATTAAACTGCATCTGCCAATCCTTCGACCATTTCTAAACCCTATCTAGATCAACTTGAAGTGTTAGTGAGTCCTCCTCCGAATTAATTTCCCTACCGATTTTCGTATCATCGGCAAATTTGCAAATGTTGCTACTCAAACCTGAATCTAAATCATTTATGTATATTATAAACAACAGAGGTCCCAGGACAGAGCCCTGAGGCACCCCACTTACAACGTTTTCCCACTCTGACTTGACTAAGTATATGAGTGGGATTGGGTGGTTATAGATAGGAGCTGCCTCGTATGGGCCAATAGGCCTTCTGTAGTTACCTTTATTAATATGTTATTATAAGTTTAGATTTAGGAAAGACCTGGGTAGATTTCGGTCCGTCCTGGACCATTCAAATCGACTTGAGAATGATCCAGGACGGACCGAAACGTCGTCGTCCCTTCACTTTCTAGTGTGTGGTTTGGTCAACATATTTCAGCCACGTTATTGTGACTCCTCATCTGTACTTGGATAAATACTGGTTCGGTAACAGTATTGTTGATTAGTGGAACCGATTTCCGCTATCTACATAATATAAGTAGGATCCCTTGATTGTTTCAAGCTTAGGTTACATATATATGAATGAGACTGGGTAGATATATATATATATATATATATATATATATATATATATATATATATATATATATATATATATATATATATATAGGAGCTGCCTCGTATAATATGCCTTCTGCAGTTACCTTCATTCTTATGTTTTTATCCATCCAAATTCATTCATATATGTCTAACATACGCTTGAAACAATTAAGCAATCCCACGTCTATTGTGCTATCCTACCTGGGCAATTTGTTCCATAAATCAACACACCTGTTTCCAAGCCAGTATTTACCCAGGTGTTAATAGTAGATTATTTTCTGGTCACTGGCTTAATACAGATGAAGTCTACTGCCTAAAAGCTTCCCCTCAATACTGTTACCTCACGTCAGCATCACAGCAATGTCCTGACGCCAGATTTACATTCAGACACGGCTCCGTCACCTTATTCCTCTCAGATCTTACAGTTTTAAGGTATGAGTTTTTGGCCACAGAGATGAGCAGGTGTGGGAAGGGGATCCCACCTTTAATTCGCCTGCGTTCAGTGACGTCACCAGCTTTCTCTTTTTTTTTGTCCATAGTCACTGTTTGCCAGGAGGAGGAGAATGAGGAGGAGGGATAGTGATAGATTTGGGGGAGTAACTGTGGTAGAATGTCCAGAGACATTCTACCTACAAGACATGATGATCATCATGATAAGAATGACTCTGAAATCTTGACGTATTTGTGTAAATGATGAATTTTAAAGGATGAATCGAACGTCACCACTTCGACTTGTTGTATGGTATAACCAACACCTGACACCAGGAAACCACACATGTATAACCAACACCTGACACCTAGGAAACCACATATGTATAACCAACACCTGACACCAAGGAAACCACACATGTATAACCAATACCTGACACCAAGGAAAACCACACGTGTATAAGCAAAGTTCTGAACGATTTGCATACATATTCTCCGCAAGGAATGCAGCCTCTCTGATACTAACTTTGGGCTATAACAATTTTGTGTGATTTAAAATTATTCAGCACTCTGGTTTACCCTCGTGTGCTGGGTTTACCTTCGTGTGCTGGGTTTACCTTCGTGTGCTGGGTTTACCTCGTGCTTTATTTGCTCTAAGAAGCGCACTTGGGGAGGCTATATGAGAAGTAATATAAATCTATAAATTATAGATATATTTAATCTATAATGATTAATGCATGTACAATATATATATATATATTGGGTATGTTAGAGTGGTTACATAGTGGGTAAAGTAATTGTTTATTATATAATGCCTCTACCAGTGGGCACAATATTACTCTCTCTCTCTCTCTCTCTCTCTCTCTCTCTCTCTCTCTCTCTCTCTCTCTCTCTCTCTCTCTCTCTCTCTCTCTCTCTCTCTCTCTCTCTCTCTCTCTCTCTCTCTCTCTCTCTCTCTCTCTCTCTCTCTCTCTCTCTCGACCATTTATGGTGTTGTGACCGTCATCTCAGAACAATAAGAGACTCGCACAGAATTTCGAAAAGTATTAAAGTATAGAAGCAAAAACTTTTTTTGGTCAGTAAAACTCGAATATCTTTTTTCTTTTCCAAGTTGGTATGTGTTAGAGAGGTGGACCAAAGTACGACTTCTCTTACACCTGTGAGAAAGATGCTGCTTACTTGGCAGAAACCAGAATAAGACGATCTCTCTCTGTCTCTCTCTCTGTCTCTCTCTCTCTCTCTCTCTCTCTCTCTCTCTCTCTCTCTCTCTCTCTCTCTCTCTCTCTCTCTCTCTCTCTCTCTCTCTCTCTCTCTCTCTCTCTCTCTCTCTCTCTCTCTCTCTCTCTCTCTCTCGTAATTTAACCCCGGCGCCAATTGTGACATCGCCAACAATCGCAACTTTTGGCGCGAACTGTTGGTGAATCAACGCGTGCACCGAACTCTGGGATGAGCCTATTGGAGCGTAAGGCCGGGTTCCCACAGACCAATATATCCGGCCTCGATCACCTGTTTCCGTCTGACTGAGTGCACGGCGGCCTGCTCTGTATCCCTGTCTGTGTCTGCCTGTGGGTGCTGGCCTGCAGGGTATATTTATCCTATTTGTCTGTCTGTTAGATATCATGTGATGGGTTATGTATATCTATCTGCTTGTCTATCTCCAAGTCTGCTTTTTTTGTCTTTGCATGTCTGTTTGACTGGATTGTTAGATAATATATTTTTTAAATTTGAAGCAGTGGATTTCACCACAATTCAGTATTAGACATTAATTACATAGACTGAAAAGCATGGTCCTGTAGGCAAGAGAGTAACTTTGATTAGAGGATCCTGAAGGACATGACAACAGAAAGTATAAATGGAACAAAGTCGGCGTGGAGAACAGTTACATGTGGCGTTCCCCAAGGTTCTGTACTTGGCTTCTGCTATTCTCAGTTTTCATTAACTATTTTGATTTTGGAATAAAAATCAATATAATTATATTTACGTACATGAAAAAACTGATCGTTTTGAGTTCAAAGGGAAACTCAACGCAACTGAAGGAAGATATTAATTAGCTTCGAATATGGGAATGAATAGTTGTAAACATCTTTTTTGGTAGGTACGCAATATATATATATATATATATATATATATATATATATATATATATATATATATATATATATATATATATATATATATATATATATATATATATATATATATATATACATACTCCATCGTGTTACCCTTGGAATTCTATATTATAATTTTGGCTTTACTTCCATCATCACGTTATAATTCTTATAAAGCTGTCGCCTGCAGCCATGTTTTGATTTAATAAATATGCAAAAATAGTGCAGATCTCCAAGACTCTACTCCAGCCATCTGTTGGCCACATCTTCTGCTGCTCCAACCATCTGTTGACCCACATCTGTTGATCCAAACAGACACGCAAGTCTGAAGTTCATTTACATGTTATCGATTATCTTTACAGGAAGAGAGAGGCGGACATCTCTAGCGGGCGAGGCTCCCCGACCTCTGCCTCCCTGCAGCAGCGACGGGTCGACCAGGCAGGCGAGGCCGACATGCCACAGAAAAATAAATCAGTTGTGAATCGCGACATTATATCGAACCTTTGACCAAGATGTAGGTCAAGTCAGTTGTGAATAACAGCATCAAGTCACCTGTAAATAACAGCATCAAGCCAGCTGTGTATAACAGCATCAAGCCAGCTGTGTATAACAGCATCAAGCCAGCTGTGTATAACAGCATCAAGCCAGCTGTAAATAACAGCATCAAGCCAGCTGTGAATAACAAGATATAGACTAAACCAGCGGTGAATAACGCTGCAAGAATAACAATGTTACTCACTTTTACCCATCTGAGTTTGTGGGCGTATGATCTGCGTATACTCTGTTCCAACAGCCCCAGGGTCTAGTGTAGACACGTGTGTGTGTGGTGACCTAGACACGTGTGTGTGTGTGGTGACCTAGACACGTGTGTGTGTGTGGTGACCTAGACACGTGTGTGGTGACCTAGACACGTGTGTGTGTGTGGTGACCTAGACACGTGTGTGTGTGTGGTGACCTAGACACGTGTGTGGTGACCTAGACACGTGTGTGTGTGTGGTGACCTAGACACGTGTGTGTGTGGTGACCTAGACACGTGTGTGTGTGTGGTGACCTAGACACGTGTGTGTGTGGTGACCTAGACACGTGTGTGTGTGGTGACCTAGACACGTGTGTGTGTGGTGACCTAGACACGTGTGTGTGGGGGTGGACTTAGTACTACCAAAAGGTCTGTTATCCATTTTCCCCTCAATATGGATATAGCAAAGCTAAAATGTAACCCAAAGCTTTATTACCACAGCTAACTCTGAATACGGTTCATCCTGACTCATCCTGACTGACCTTCCATGCAGCCTCAGACGTCTACAAATAATATTAGGATATAATTGATCCAGATATGTGCTTCAAGTATCACTATCAAACCATTTGAACTAAAAGAAGCTGTATCACATCTTTGATACACTTGGTACTCATGTCTTATCTTATTTACTAGGTATAGATGGGAAAAAATACGTTTTAATCAAGAAGATGTGATCTATCATTGGTGGGTTCGGATTAAATGAGAAAGTTGATCCGTCTCAAGGACATGGAACGCCAGTAATCAGAAGGAAGATGAGATCTGGCAAATTGGGTAACGTGAGATGGAACAGCATTGGCTGTAGGGAATGAGAGACGACATGGGGACCAGTATTGGGGGGGAGTGTTGAGGAGACCCCCTGGACCTGGTACGGTGCACATGAAAGTGGGGGGGGGCCAGGTACCAGGGACAGGTACCGGGGGACAGGTACCGGGGTAGGGTACTGATCAACCCCGCCACCAGATCTCTGCCAGGTCTAGGAAAATAATTAAACCAGACAATACACCAATTAGCGATTTGTCTTGCTCGTGTTTCAATGATGACTTCTTGTTTACCTTTGAAACCCTGTCAGGGAGGCTAATTAGCCCAGATTTACCCAAGACTAGGAACATAGGTCGCAAGGTTGGATTTTGACCCTTCAGCAGGGTGGGGGGGGAGGAGGTGGGTCACTGTACATAATAAACACCTGCACAGGTACAGCCATTAACCTGGCCAGACACTTCAGATCCTGGAGGCTCACGCAGGCATGCACAAGCATGTCGGAGGAAGTGCTCAGGAACACCACACGTCTTATCAAATAAACAAAACGACATGACCAGTACACTACCAGTACACTACCAATCACCATATATGTTTCCCCCTTGTCGTGGACAACGACCAACCTACCACAGAATGGTTGTCACAATAGGAGGACAGTCCTACTTAAGGACATGCATGGGAGGGTCGAACCCATGACCCACCTAAAACACTCCCCATGCAGTCACAAATGAAAATTGTGTGAGGCTAACCGCAAACATCTAGCAGTCATCCTTGGACAGACAAACATTCTCTTTAATATAGATGTAGATATGACCAAGGGCCACCAAACTGCAGCCAGGCATGCCATAAGATTTCTTCTGGCCCGCAGCAACTTGAAATATATTTAAATAATATAATTAATTATTTCCCCTTCGTATTTTTCTCGACCACGCAATCGAGCAGTTAACACGGCCAATTCCTGTACAATACAACACGCAGTTAACACGGCCAATACCTGTACCATACAACACGCAGTTAACACGGCCAATACCTGTACCATACAACACTAAGCTTGAGCGTTGCTGGCTTGCCATGTTTATTTTCCTTAATTGGGGGGGCCACAAAATTGGGCAAATTCTCGTTTCATGTAAACATTTGTAAAATTTCAGTAAATAAAATAAATGACAAAATTAATAGCCTGCGTTTTTCATCTGCAGTTAAGTAAATGATTCTTTCGTAAATGTCAAAAAGGTTTTGACATTTTCACTCATTATATATCATTTCATATTTCACTTAGTTTGAAATTGTCGCATTTCTCCTTCGTGCTGAATCTTTTCGTGTTCATTACCTCTAAAAAGGTCAAAGTAATTCCTATTCATTAATTTATAAAACTGGTTTTCTTTTCTCTGGCCCTCAAAAATGTGTAAAAATATACGATTCAACCCCTCGTACTGAAAATTTTGAAAGCTGCTGTAGTGTACACCACAAGAGCCTTTTGTTAAGAGGCTTACATACCAGGGCCCCTAGATCTCACTATAGATCTGGGCCACTATAGTGAGATCTATCAGGGCCTCACTATAGACACATAGAGTTCCTGGCTCATTTGAGGCCTCCAGTTTGTGGTCAAATAATGTCAATTAATATATATTCCTTTCCCAGTTTTCTCGCTTTTTTCACACTTGCCTTTGTTAAGTTTCACTTTTCTTATTTGGTCCACTAATGTTGACCAGACCACACACTAGAAGTTGAAGGGACGACGACGTTTCGGTCCGTCCTGGACCATTCTCAAGTCGATGGTCCAGGACGGACCGAAACGTCGTCGTCCCTTCAACTTCTAGTGTGTGGTCTGGTCAACATACTTCAGCCACGTTATTGTGACTCATCGCCTGCATTGGTCCACTAATATCTCACCCCATATCATGGGGTTGTCTGTCATACGTCTCAGCAGACATGATATTACACCGGAGCTGTGGAAGGGAAACACAAGCTCTGCTGGACCTTCGCCAGCAAGAATTTGAAATCTGGAATAAAACAAAAAACAGCTCTACACTTTTGCGTTCACGAAATTATATGACTTTTATGATGAAATGTATATGACTTTATCATTGTACACAACATTCCTGTACGGAAGGAATGTTGTGTACATCGCGGTACAATCCAGGACGCTGGTTCGAGCCTCGTCCAGCTCCAAAGATTGTCTAATATTCCTATATTTTGTTGGCTTAATACAGACAGACTTGAACCCTCAGCTAACACAGATAAACAATACACCGTATCTTCTCCCGAGACAATGGGTGGAAACTTAAGGATGTGTGTTTGTCTTTGGAAGCTTGAAGACGTGTTTGTCTCTGAGAGTTTAAAGAACATGTTTGCCTCTGGAAGCTTGAAGACATACTTATCTCTGGAAGCTTGAGGACATACTTATCTCTGGAAGCTTGAGGACATACTTATCTCTGGAAGCTTGAAGACATACTTATCTCTGGAAGCTTGAGGACAAGCTTTTCTCTGAAGGTAAATGTTCACATTCCCTTAAAACAAAGGAGTTACCAGGGTGCTGTACATGTATCACTGAAACTCCCGTCGCCCTTACTACTTTATGTTCTAATTAATACAGTGATGTCCTTGATTCATGCAGGGCTGCGTTCGATCCCTCGTAACAAGAGAGCAGTACATAATAGTAGATATAACAGCATAACTGCCTAGAGGGGCGCGGGGCCAGACAGTCGCACAAAACAATGGAAAATTCACACCTCAGAGAAGCTAACCAGGGGGACAGGTCAACAGTGATGGGGTCACGAGGTTGTTAGATACGATGCCGTCAAGCGTAAGCCGAATACCTTACACACCTCGTTCAGCTGGAGAGGGCATTATCAGGGGGAAAGCGCCAAGCCGTTACGACTATATATATAGCCCTTGGAAGGCGGGTCAGGATAGCGAGACCATCGCTCTACCGTCCAGGCCAAGTGGATGGGTCCAGGGACAGAACAAGGGGAGAAGTGGTGGAGTGTGTTTGTGGCTCCTGGAAGGACCTCGTCTCAAGAACAAATCCACAAGGGCCGTGACGAGGATTCGAACCTGCGTCCGGGAGCATCCCAGACACTGCCTTAATCATTTGATGCATCACGTTAGTGTGATCTATGTGTGTGTAACCTCGTCTCAAGGTCACGTGGAACAACCGGTAGTAAGTCGGCCTCTCTTGTACCCAGCACCGTCTCGTTCCTTTATCTTAGCCTATGATAGGGAACATAGTTAGGAAGTGTCTTTTTATAATGTGTTAAATAAAGTACTATTTTCAGAGTGTCATTCCCGTGTGTGTTTATGGGTCGTGTCTTAATAATATTGGGCTTACCGTCCCCTTTGATCCGTAGTGATCTAGTGCCCTTAATTACCCAGTACTCCGCCCTCGTCTGTCCCGTGTGAGGTGAGTCCCGTCTTGCTCCCGTGTATTCTATAGTACACCCCCAAGTGGTCTCAGGCTTATTCGAGTGACAGGACAGGATCTTTTTACCATTCATTTGTTCCTTACCCCTGTCCTGGGTGGATACATCTACAAGTCCTACGCTCCGAGACATCTCCCGTCACGCAGGGTGCAGTCGCACCTCCACAGATCTCCAGTATCAGCTCTTGATACTGGTAATGGCTCCAAAGGGCCACCACTTACGGGCTATTCATGCCCGTGCCACCTTTTGGGTGGCTTAATCTTCATCTTCTTCTCTCGCTCCAGTACCTTGTCTCTCTCTCGCGCTCTCTACTCTCCCTCTGTCTCTTGCTCTCCCTCTCGCTCTCCACTCCCTTAAACTGTCTACGCAGAGCTCAGACCATCTTGAGTAATTATTTAGGTCCTCGTATGACGGACCGAGTGTTAATATATTACAATATCAGCGAGCAGCGGTCATTACAAGGGTGGTAGCGGCTTCCATCCTGACACCCTGAGAGGCAGAGCAGCTGGGCACCGTCCCTTCTCCTTCGTCCTGTCCCAGTTCCTTCCCTTCATACCCGTTCCAAGTGCTGTACAGACGTGCTGGCTTTGCGTTTTCTCCTCAGAAATGCCTTAACTTGCCTCACTGATCACTACTATGGTTGCATTTATGTCTCATTAGCGTATGTCCTCATTCATGTATGAATTCAATCCAATCGATGGATTGTTTCAAGCGTAGGTTAGACATATATACGAATGAGTTTAGGTGGATATAAATAGGAGCTGCTTCGTATTGTGCTAACAGACCTTCACTTTTTGTTTGTTTTTATAAGTGATTTTAAAGATTTTATGCAGTGTTTCAGATTTTATACGACAGAATGTGTCGGATTGTCAGATTTGCTATTACGCAAAATTCGCGATGTTTAATATACCCATCAGATGCGACGCGCTCAGGAGGAGAATATGCAGAAAAGACAAGTTATTTCAAAGAGCAGTGATACATAATTGAGGAAACATGCCGCCCAATCTGCTCCCAGCCACTCAGGCGCGCTGAATATTCCATGGTACAGATTGTGAAGTTCTCCTGGGATAGCCGGATGCAGACGACAGTACTGCGGTCTCGGTACATCCGGCCAGAGAGGGCTCCTAGGGCCGGAGTCTCCCACTCAATCTGCATGATGAGCTCCTAGGATTTAATTATCTCACTCAGCTTGCATTTTGGAGGTCCTAGGATTTATTACCATTCATCCACCTGTTTCGTTTCTTATCTCAGGATAACGTTTCTTATCTCAGGATAATACTATTTCTTTACCACGCCCACAGACCCTTAAATCTACCAATCAAACAATTAAAACATTAACCTACCAAATAATATTACAACTGAGATATAACACCACAGAGGAAGTTAAACACATTGGGCATACTCTTACTGAAGCCAACATGTGAGTCTTAAATACTCATCCACCGTCCGTCCAAGTAGTTGGGCACCATTCCTTCCCCCCCCGTCCCATCCCAAATCCTTATCCTGACCCCTTCCCAGTCCTATATAGTCGTAATGAACTTAGACAGAACTTAGTAACGTACTAACAGAACTTAGTAACACTTAGTGAGCCAGCTAGAGACTTAGGACCAGCGCAGGACTATTCCTGCGAAAGAACTCTCCCCACAGCAAATAAGAAGCAGATTTCTTTTTCAATCAAGTATCAAGATGGTAATCGCAGCCATTCTAGACGCTAGCGCAGGATAACGAAATTTCCCCAATTCATATTTTGGCGCAACGAGGAAGGCCATGGAAATAAATCACTCATGTTGACACGCAATTTATCATTCGTTTGGGCTGACCATCGATCATTCCCACCTTCACGGTTGACAATGAGTCAAAAACAAATCTGTGAACGTGTTGGATTTTGGAGTCGCGAGTTACGTATGAGCGGCGTCCTTGTGGGTCAATGGTGACATTGTCTGTGGGACGAGGTGCCCGTGACCTCGTCCCACAGGCAATGTCACGGGCCAGGTCCTGTGCCAGGTGAGTCCACTACGGGCTCACCATAGCCCGTGCTACTTGCCCCGCTCCTGTGCCAGGTAAGTTACGGGCTCACCATAGCCCGTGCTACTTGCCCCGCTCCTGTGCCAGGTAAGTTACGGGCTCACCATAGCCCGTGCTACTTGCCCCGCTCCTGTGTCAGGTAAGTTACGGGCTCACCATAGCCCGTGCTACTTGCCCCGCTCCTGTGCCAGGTAAGTTACGGGCTCACCATAGCCCGTGCTACTTGCCCCGCTCCTGTGCCAGGTAAGTTACGGGCTCACCATAGCCCGTGCTACTTGCCCCGCTCCTGTGCCAGGTAAGTTACGGGCTCACCATAGCCCGTGCTACTTGCCCCGCTCCTGTGCCAGGTAAGTTACGGGCTCACCATAGCCCGTGCTACTAGGAACTTGTTCCGAGTAGCTTAATCTATAACAACAACAACAGCCCGTGACATTGTCCGTGGGACGAGGTGCCTAAGAGCGTGTATCTAGCTGGATTTACATTACCATTAGCTCAAATTCTAATTCAAAATAAATAACCCCTGTTCATAAATGTTTGTACAATCAGACTGTGAGAGGTGTTCAATCGAGCACCCCGAAAGATGAGGTAATTATGAGGAGAAAGCACCAAGTTAGCGTGACTACATCGCACTAGAAAGGGATATGAGGACAGAGAGTTGGGATATGAGAGAACCGGGGGGGGGGTGAAAGAACTGAGCCCAACCACATGGACCACCGGGGATCGAACGCCGACCCTGCAAAGGTGACATCCCTGGACCGGGACATCGGTTACTTTATTTTTTAATAACCTTTATTTTTAGATATATGTAGGTGTGAAATTATTAGTCTCATTGTATCTTTATTGTGACTTACTGTCTGTATTTTAGATATCTTCCGCGTATACGCCGATAAAGATATCTCTTCCCCGAACAAATCCACAAGGGCCGTGACGAGGATTCGAACCTGCGTCCGAGAGCATCCCAGACGCTGCCTTAATCGACTGAACTACGACATGGTCAAAAGAGTTGAAACCGAAGTTCTACTGAATATTTCTACCCCGATAAATATTTGCCTCCTAGGAAGGACGAACACGTGAAAACGCTTATCCGGGAACACTGTTGAAAAACCTTCTCCATCCTGGGATTGAAACTCATGCGTAAAAAAGGATATTGAAATGCGAATGTATTTTTTTTAACAGTGCCATAAAAAACTGCTTTAAAATATTGAAATGAGTAAAGTTGTTACTTTATGAGTCAGAAGTTTGCAATATTTAACTTCCGAGACTTTTGACAGTGGCGTCTCTGGAACAGTGCGGGGGATATTAATTAAAAAAATAGAAATAACAAATTTATTAACAAAAATGATTAAATATTTTGTTACGAATTATTTAACAAAAACTAACCAACGCAAGATTTGCGTTGGTTGGACCTCCATGTTTTATTATTAATAACGGATTTGTCATATTTACTCCTAAAGCAGCAGATTAAATTGACAATACCTGTTTTTCCCCTCTTTCAGTCGTTTCATACTTGCATAACTATTTACTGAGGGAACATTTCCCCCCACCCACCCCCTGCCTTTAATTTGTTTTTTGATCTCTCCATCACTATTATAATTTTCCCCTCTCTCTCTTTACTTTATCTCTGTTGTTCACCATCTGACTTTTCTCCCCCTCTCCTGGTGCACTTTCCCCTCTTTTAGCCTGTCTTCTCAGCTCAAGTTTCGTGTTTCAGGTTTCAACCCTTTTGTCAAACTTTCTGTTTCTCAGGTTAAAATGTATTTTTTTCGTGTATAAGTTGTTGCCTTCGATTCAGTCAGGTGTTGACCTTGTGCCTCCGATACAGCCAGGTGTTGACCTTGTGCCTCCGATACAGTCAGATGTTGACCTTGTGCTTTCGATACAGTCAGATGTAGACCTTGTGGTTCCGATACAATCAGGTGTAGACCTTGTGCCTTCGATACAGTCAGATGTTGACCTTGTGCCTCTGTTACAGCCAGGTCTGGACCAGAGTTATGTAAAACAGTGAACGTGGAACCAAGAAACAAGAGAGACTGAAGTCAACAGTGAATGCCCTACAGAGTAATGTCATTAACTACAGGAGACTATTGAATTAATACAACATAATAAATCAACTCTCTAGGCACCAACATATAGTAAAAAAAAAAAGAGAAGCCACACCTGGCTTCTTCTGCTTCTGTATTCGAGCTGCAAAAATACAACAGCAATGATATTGCTGGATGGTTCGATGCCCATTCCTTCCACCGGAGATTCGTACACAAGTTCGAGAAGAAAGCTGAAGTAACTGAATAATGTCTTTGTATGTGTGAGAGAGAGAGTACCTCTCTATTAGGAAACAGAGGACCACAGGGAAAGAGGATAGGTACAACTAGCGAGGGGTACCAAGTCAGGTATGAAAGAGGTCAGAGTATATATCCTGTTCCTATTATGTCCTTAAACAGGCAGTGGAAATAGATTTATTCATGTTTATACTTAAGGATGATCTGAAGCTGATGGGGATAATCAGAACTAGGAACTGGTACTCACCTAGTTGTGTTTGCGGGGGTTGAGCTCTGGCTCTTTGGTCCCGCCTCTCAACTGCCAGTCAACTGGTGTACAGATTCCTGAGCCTACTGGGCTCTACCATATCTACATTTGAAACTGTGTATGGAGTCAGCCTCCACCACAACAAAGACTGCAACTGGTGAGAGACTGGAAAAGAAACTGAACCTCCTTTAGAGATGTTCAGAGAAAGGGCTCCAGAAGTTTGATCATGATAAATGCAAATATTTAAGTATTAGAAGCGTGACATACGGACCCAAATAGGAGTACAGGACAAGGTGGAAATTACTTAATCAGAGAAAGAAGCAGATTTGAAAGTGATGATAATCCCGCACCCGCAAGATAATGTCTGTGTGGGCTCTGTGGTACGGGCTCACCATAGCCCGTGCTACATGGACACCTCGTTCTGAGTAGCTAAATCTGAAACAACAACTGTGTAGGGTCATTACATTTTCACGACTGCAATTACAAGCGACGTCAACACATTACACAATCAGTCACGTGTTCACCATCAGGTCTCTCCTTTATGTACCTACGCCTGTTACAGGTGTTGGACAGGTGAGAGTGACTGGCAGATGGCACACAACTGCATGCAGGAAGACAACAATGCAACAATAACAGAGGCTGCACTTAACAATGGTCAGCCTCTTCTACTCACTCATACAACCAGCTCAGCAAGAGATCAGGCAGCTCGTTCACACACACACACACACACACACACACACACACACACACACACACACACACACACGAAACAGTGTCTTGTTTTGTCTTTCGCAAACAGAGTGGTAGACGGTTGGAACAAGTTAAGTGAGAAGGTGGTGGAGGCCAAGACCGTCAGTAGTTTCAAAGCGTTATATGACAATGAGTGCTGGGAAGACGGGACACCACCAGCGTAGCTCTCATCCTGTAACTACACTTAGGTAATTACACACACACGTGGCAGTTCACCGCAGTATTGCAGTCCTCTCAACACTTCCGCATGCGGTAATTCATGTGAAACTTCATAAAAGTTGTGCTGGCTTCTTACACTACACAAGTGTCAATCATGGACGGAACACACACACATATACTCTTGATCACACATGGGCCCCCATACGAGACATACACGTGGCACATGTGGTGTGTCGCAGCTCGGCAACATGCTAGGTGTGAGCGACAGGATACAGTGGAGCGGTGCACGGACACAATCACGTTCCTACGATACAGTTCTCACCGCAGAATCTAAGTGGATAATCTGCGGTGGCTGTTCCAGTCAGGCAATGTTTGTTGAACCATGTCCTGGCGTGTTATGTTATTGATGATTAGCACTCATCAGCTCACTAAGGCAGATTGTAAACAGTCTCTCTCTCTCTCTCTCTCTCTCTCTCTCTCTCTCTCTCTCTCTCTCTCTCTCTCTCTCTCTCTCTCTCTCTCTCTCTCTCTCTCTCTCTCTCTCTCTCTACATGATTCTGGGCATACATTAGATAAGTATCTGGTTACCTTAACTTAAAGGCTTAGGGAATTCGGTGACATAATAATATTGCTTGTTGACCAACAGCATATATATATATATATATATATATATATATATATATATATATATATATATATATATATATATATATATATATATATATATATATATGTTGTTGAAACTAACACAGTTTAAAAATTAAATATATCATGGCACCTGATGAAAGAGTCATTACTTTCACCGACTGATAGCTGAATAAATGGTACCTTGGAGATGTATCTCGACTCTGAAGGTTGTACATATAGGGAAGTACATCAAGGTGAGCACACACACACACCACACAAAGCACCTGTCCCTTTTCTGTCAGTATTGAGTTATTGTGCTCCCTTTGACAGGGACACACCCGACCAGACATCAATGCACGCATCTAATTTACCTGATATTGGATAATATGAATTCATTTACTGTATTAAAGAGCGTCAAAATCTACCATTAAAGCTTATCAGTCAAATTTCATTATACATAATCTGCCATGATGAAATTCCCTTCGTCTCATTACTAGGTTAAACATATACATGAATGGGTTTGGGTGGATGGATACAAGAGTTGCCTTGTATGGATCAATGGACTTTCAACAGTTGTTTTTATACAATAGTCTACTCTCACAATGAAATACATTTTCTTCAATCCAGTTCATTACAAAATAAATCAGATAGTGGTATATAAATTATGATTTGTATGACACGTTTTTAGTCGTATATAAAATTAACATTTCTCCTTTCTCAAATTTACTGAATGTAAACGACTCACCCACGAAGCCACTCCGGAAATTAATGAAACATTAATTAGCAGTATTTGTTGGTCCGGTAATGACAGTAAGCTGCCATCAGGACAGTCATTTTAAGCATCAATTATAAGCTCTATAATTGGTTAAAAAAAGGAAATGTTTGATATGCTATGAATAAAGTAGCTTTGAACATCATTGTAAAACCCTCCTTCTGACCCCCTGCCACAAGGTCACTTTTGACAGTGTCTAGAATTTGAAAACAGAAGCTTGATAAAAGACTAATTTTATTTTCTTTTTTTACCTTTTTTTCGCATATTAAGCTTATAGAATTGGCAACCCGAGAGAATGCTTGTTTAAGCTTCTTAATGATTTTTCAATGCACGTAGAAGCATTTTGTATATTTATAAAATTTCATTATTAAAACATAAGAAGAAATCCATAGAGAAACGAATCTCTCTCTCTCGGTCTCTCTCTCTCTCTCTCTCTCTCTCTCTCTCTCTCTCTCTCTCTCTCTCTCTCTCTCTCTCTCTCTCTCTCTCTCTCTCTCTCTCTCTCTCTCTCTCTCTCTCTCTCTCTCTCTCTCTCTCTTTCTTTGTGTTAAGGCTGTTGTCTTATTTCTTATTGTTTCACTCTACTATACTGATGTTGTTCCAGTGTCTCTTGTTAGGCTTCACTCACCTACACTGATGTAGTAACAGTGTGAGTCTCTTGTTGAGTCCTTCACTCAGATATATTGATGTTGTATGAGTGAGTCTTAGGATGAGACTCAAGAATACAGATGTTGATAAACCAGAGGAGTCTTAACGTCTTGCTAAAAATTCTTTAATAAAATTACTGGCATCTAATTTAATTCAGTCAAATTGTATGTCAATTTTATCAATAATAATTATAATGATAAAATCATATTAGCTACAGATCACATGGTAGAAATAAATGGGCAGAGTTTTTGTCGCCTGATGCATCTGTTCACTTGGTAGTAAATATGTACCTGGGAGTTAGACAGCCGCTACGGGTTGCATCCTGAGAATATGTGCGTGTGTGAGAGAAAAATGTGTAGTACATATGGTAGAGGAAACACACACACACACACACACACACACACACACACACACAAACAAACAGATAACCATTAACCCTGAGACTGCCTTTATCTTCCACCGCTGGGGAGAGACGAAGCCTCCCAAGGAAGCAGGAGGCCGGAACCTATTAAGGCGCTCAAGAGGTTTAAGACGCTCTAAATCATGATGTTTACCAGCAATTTACTGGCGTCAAGAGATATCGAAAAACATACAATACACTCATCCTCGTGCGGAAACTCTTTTTCCCATTTATTCTAAAAAAACCACGTAGCCTGGTGGATAGCGCGCAGGACTCGTAATTCTGTGGCGCGGGTTCGATTCCCGCACTAGGCAGAAACAAATGGGCAAAGTTTCTTTCACCGTGAATGCCCCTGTTACCTAGCAGTAAATAGGTACCTGGGTGTTAGTCAGCTGTCACGGGCTGCTTCCTAGGGGTGGAGGCCTGGTCAAGGACCGGGCCGCGGGGACACTAAAGCCCCGAAATCAACTAAAGAAGACTAAAGATAACCAAAGGTCGTAGTTATCATCAGACTTCACAAGATAACTGCTACAATTAAGTAAATTTTTCTTAGATGTTACTTGAGGAAAACTCAAGTTTCTCTTACTAATTACCGAGTTTTCTTTTCGAACTTC
Organism: Procambarus clarkii; assembly: GCF_040958095.1. NCBI lineage: Eukaryota > Metazoa > Arthropoda > Malacostraca > Decapoda > Cambaridae > Procambarus > Procambarus clarkii. The sequence continues at coordinate 29,446,156 of NC_091165.1, read as the reverse complement.
CGGTTTAATCTTCTCTTGATGTTTATTTTTAACTGAGGCATCTTCTTGTCTTCCTTCCCTCATCTTGATCTTCTTGTTCTCTCTCTTATTTCTCTTCCTTCTGAGAGTCTAACCCGCCAAACACACACCGAAGCTACGACGTTGGCACAACGTTCGAACAAGTTTTAACACCTCCTAACCAGTTATAACAACCAATATAGCAAGTTGTAACAACGTTCTAATACGTCATAAACACGTTAAGCCAAGATGTAACAACTTTATTACAAGTTGTAACAAGCGGAAAATAGAGACAGTTACGGTTTGTGTTTCCAGGGAAGGAGGTACATGTATGGATCGCGTCTGTGGCGCTCCAGGTCTCAGATAAGAGGGGAACATAAGTTAGAGTGTGTGTACTTACCCACTTGTATACACCTAGTTGTGCTTGCGGGGGTTGAGTTCTGGCTCTTTGGTCCCGCCTTTCAACTGTCAATCAACCAATGTACAGGTTTCTGAGTCTACTGGGCTCTATCATATCTACATTTGAAACTGTGTATGGATTTAAGCCTCCACCACATCACTGCCTAATGCATTCCATCTCTTATCTACTCTGACACTGAAAAAGTTATTTCTAACGTCCCTGTGGCTCATTTGGGTACTCAGTTTCCACCTGTGTCCCCTTGTTCGCATACCACCCGTGTTAAACAGTTTATTCTTATCAACTCTGGCAATCCCTCTGAGAATTTTGTAGGTGGTGACCATGTCTACCCTTACTCTTCTGTCTTCCAGTGTCGTGAGGTGCATTTCACGCAGCCTTTCCTCGTAACTCATGCCTCTTAGTTCTGGAACTAGTCTAGTGACATACCTCTGAACTTTTTCCAGCTTCGTCTTGTGCTTGACAAGGTACGGGCTCCACGCTGGGGCCGCATATTCCAGGATTGGTCTTACATAGGCTGTGTACAAGGTTCTGAATTATTTCTTATACAGGGTTCCTGAAGGCAGTTCTGATGATAGCCAGCCTCGCATATGCCGCAGATGTAATTATCTTGATTTGAACTTCAGGAGATAGGTTTGGTGTGATATCAGCTCCTAGATCTTTTTCTCTGTCCGTTTCATGAAGTACTTCATCTCCTATCCGGTATCCTGTGTCTGGTCTCCTGTTTCCACCGCCTAGTTTCATTACCTTGCATTTACTCGCAATGTTCTTTGTGTGTTCCTCTGGCGACAGCTTACTATCCAAAACCACATTTAAAAAATAAAAAAAAAATAAAAAAAAATGAATTTATAGAAAAGGTCTGGATCTGTTTTACACTTGTCTGCTATACCTTTCTCAAAGTTCTTTTCTACCTCTCTTCTCACCGTTGTGTAATTGTTTCTTGCTTGTTTGCAATGTTAGTATGTCTGCGGGTTAGGCTTCTTCCCATGTTGAACCATTTTCTTGTCTTTTCCTCTCTGGCCCTCTAACAATTTCTGTTGAACCAATCTTGTTTTCTAGCCCTGCATCTCTGTTCTGTTCTGCTATAAATGTTTGTGTGCTTTCATCGCATATTTCACAAAATTTGGCATACATCTCATTTATCATCATTTACTTCCTTGCCTAGCAACAAGTCTGTCCAATTAAACTCATTAAAGAATTTTCTAAGTTTCCCCCCATATTGTCCCCCTCTTGAAAACGAGTTTATCAACTGTTTCAATGTCCCCATTCTCTTGTAGAGTATATCGCAAAGCATATTTAGTTTCCAACAGGATATGACCACTCTCTCCCAAGGGAGGAAGGTTCTCGATGTCAAATATCTATTCTTCTTTTCTGGTGAATATTAGATCCAGTATACGCACGCGCGGGTGTGTGTGTGTGTGTACTCACCTAGTTGTACTTGTGGGGGTTGAGCTCTGACTTTTTGGTCCCGCCTCTCATCTGTCAATCAACTGGTTGGTGTGTGTGTGTGTGTGTGTGTGTGTGTGTGTGTGTGTGTGTGTGTGTGTGTGTGTGTGTGTGTGTGTGTGTCCACGTCATCAATATGCGTGCGTCCCGACACGCAAGAACATTAAGAGATAAATAACATGATGATATCGGTGCTACACCACACATCATAATCCCATTTTTTAATTTGCAAACAATAAACATAAACTGCACTGTTTTATTTAACATCTGTTTAAGTATTTAGGCCATAACAGTAACCACGTTCACTCGGTGTCCGCGTTCTTGAGCTGGACACGTATCATACGTGAGGACACCCCCTCCCCCCATCCCCCCAACAGTTGTGTCTTTCACCCGTTACGTCGTGTTTTTTCACGGAATGGAACGGACCTTATCTGTGGTGGGCCAAGACGTCACACTTTCACTGGTGTTCTGTGTCTAAAACCATACAAATAACACTATGGTATGTCCCCACTTCTGATGGCGTTCCTCATGCTGGAACAGTATCATATTATCCCACAACGTCACACTAACAACGTTCCATACTGGTACAGCATCAGACATTATCTAGAGCTGTGGTGAAACGCTGATTACCCAGCTGGAATATAACTCTGAGCTACTGTCTCACATACACATATTCGTTGTTGTTATAGATTCAGCTTCTCGGAACAAGTTCCAAGTAGCACGGGCTATGGTGAGCCCGTAGTGGACTTACCTGGCACAGAAGCAGTGCCCCCACACACATTCATCTCCGCCTGTCTGTAAATGAAAGAGCACATCAGGCACGTTATTTCAGCAGCGGCCATTTATGCTTCTGGCAGCCACATTATCTTCGGGTCAAACAGGAGGGAAATCCTGTGACGAGATAGCTATTATGTGGCGCTTTGATGATCTAAGCTTTGATGATCGAGGATCACGTGTTAATAAAAGACATGGGCGAGGGAACGGCCGCCAGTGGCACCTTAAGATTGTGGTAATTAAGTAGCTACGGTAGTTTGCTACGTCCGGCGAGACCAGATCACGTTTTAATCGTTTCGAACTCAAACTGCGTGGGAATTGGACCTAATACTCCTATGTGTTTCATTTCATATGTGTTTAGAGTACCATTGTTTCATTCTTCTTTATATCTCAGTTCTTTGTCCTCATACCCCAGCTTCTTGTCATCATATTACAGTTGCATGTCCTCATATCCCATCTCCTTGTTGTCACATCCTAGTTCCTTGTCCTCATATTCCAGTTCCTTGGTTTCATATTCTAGTTGCATGACCTTATATCTCAGCTCTTTATCCTCATATCCCAGTTCCTTGTTCTAATATTAAAGCTCCTTGACCTCATATTCCAGTTCCATGTCCTTATATTCCAGTTCCCATGTCCTCATATTCCAGTTCCATGTCCTCATATTCCAGTTCCATGTCCTCATATTCCAGTTCCATGCCCTCATATTCCAGTTCCATGTCCTTATATTCCAGTTCCATGTCCTCATATTCCAGTTCCATGTCCTCATATTCCAGTTCCATGTCCTCATATTCCAGTTCCATGCCCTCATATTCCAGTTCCATGTCCTCATATCCCAGTTCCATGCCCTCATATTCCAGTTCCATGCCCTCATATTCCAGTTCCATGTCCTCATATTCCAGTTCCATGTCCTCATATTCCAGTTCCATGTCCTCATATCCCAGTTCCATGCCCTCATATCCCAGTTCCATGTCCTCATATCCCAGTTTCCATGCCCTCATATTCCAGTTCCATACCCTCATATCCCAGTTCCATGACCTCATATCCCAGTTCCATGCCTCATATTCCAGTTCCATGTCCTCATATCCCAGTTCCATGACCTCATATCCCAGTTCCATGCCCCTCATATCCCAGTTCCATGCCCTCATATTCCAGTTCCATACCCTCATATCCCAGTTCCATGACCTCATATCCCAGTTCCATGTCCTCATATCCCAGTTCCATGTCCTCATATCCCAGTTCCATGTCCTCATATCCCTTGCAAGTGCCGGATAGTCATACCGGCTTAGCTCTACTTCCCCAACATAATTTCCTTTCCATCTGACATTGACACAAATTCTATTTGCCAAGCTTTTGCTGGGCCTGGAAGAGTGCGTATCACGCACACAGAGTCTCAGCACGCCAGGACCCGTGCCTGGCCTGAAGGCTGACTGACTGACTGACTGACTGACTGACTGACTGACTGACTGACTGACTGACTGACTGACTGACTGACTGACTGACTGTCTGACTGACTGACTGACTGAATGCAGCTCTCGGCCAGTGGCTTCGAGCTGCCGACGTGACTGGGGAGTCGCGATGGAACATTGATACTGAGCGAGTTTCTGGGATAACGCGGCCTTTGTATAGGGTCGTGAAACATGTACCGGGTGCTTTATGGGAAGTTGCTCCTGCTACCATCATCGACCTGGGGAAGATACGACCCCGGGAAGGTACGACCCCGGGAAGGTACGACCCCGGGAAGGTACGACCCCGGGAAGGTACGACCCCGGGAATGTACGATCCCGGGAAGGTTACCCATGGAAGGTACGACCCCGGGAGGGTACGACCCCGGGAAGGTACGACCCCTGGAAGGTACGACCCCGGGAAGGTACGACCCCGGGAAGGTACGACCCCGGGAAGGTACGACCCCGGGAGGGTACGGCCCAAGAATGTGTAAATATCCAATTAACTGCCTCTTATTAAGCTTCGTCGTAACAATTCCATGTGTTTTTTCGACAGCTTCGTCGTGAGCTGTGATCTGACAGTTCTCTGAGAGTGGCTTTGATTAAGGCAGCAACACAAAAGAACTTGTAAGTGCAGCACGAGAGCCCTGTTATAACTGTTCGAAAACCCCATTAGAGTGCTTGAGAATGCCGACCATACGGGAGCTGTATAATCACAGAGAGGGGGGGGGAAGATAATGGTAAAGCACCCTCCTGCGGCAAGATAATAGTACTAACTATTATATATGGATAATTCTCCAGCAAACGCTGGGAAGCTTAATGGTGGGTTTTTTCAGTAGTTTTAACAATGAAGGTAATTGTAGAAGGGCCCAATGGGCCCATACGAGGCAGCTCCTAGTTTTTATATGCGACCAAATTCATTGAGATTTGTTATAAGACCTAATATGGCCCCTTGTCTCTGCTGGTGGTTTGGTAAACACAGCTGTTAAATGACGAGGATTATGGCGACTGGCAACTGTCCTTGTTTACTGTGGCGGCTGGTGAGTGGATACACACCGGTGATTCTTCTGGCTGTTGTTATCTGCATGTTGCACGACCCGCCTTCTACGACCTGTTTCCCATGATCTGACTCCCACGACCTGCCTCCCACGACCTGCCTCCCCCGACCTGCCTCCCACGACCTGCCTCCCACGACCCTCCTACAATGTGCCTTAAGGGTAAAAACACCCAAAACAGAATACCTTCCTCGTGGTGTGTTTCAAAGCATTACAATTCCCACATTAATGATACAAGGTATGTCTAAGACACATGTTTAAGAAACAGCTGAAGTATGGTCATGGTGGCAATAGGTGACCCACTCTTCTTCTTTCCCCCTGAAATTTATACCACATGATCCCATTACTGTACAATGCATCTGGAACGCAGCCTTGCAAAGTATTCCAACAATCAATTCATTCCACCTTTACAAGGAGAATACATTAGGGCCATATTGCTGAAAAATATTCATGGAACCCTTTCCGAGAACACATTATAGAAGCTCTCTTGAAGCTACTTAATCACAGCTTTAATATACAAAGGGAAACAAAGTATAGTTGTGAAACTCCTCCACCACTAAATGCTGTAGATGTCTTCCTTACAGTAACATCATCAAAGCGTCCTGCTGAAACAGCTATGTAAGAGCTCCTTCAACAGCTCCAAGAACACACGCCTGCAGCAGGCTGTTGAAACGTGTCTATTTCCATGCAAAACATGCGCCGGAGCCCCTCAGTGTAGCCGAGTCTCACGGGTAACATCCAATTGGACCAATGCTGGAGGCTGGAATACCAGTCCGGAACTCTGGTGAGATAGTCCTGGCCTGCGAGTGATTGTGGCAGGGGTGCTGATAGCTGTGTCTGGGGGGGAGGTTTTTGTGTATTTTGTGTGTGTGTGTGTGTGTGTGTGTGTGTGTGCAGGTGTATATATATGTGTGTGTATACACACATACACACACACACACACTCGCGGCATCAGACGGGACAAGACACACACAGACAGACAGACACGTACACGGGCTTACTGCCGGGTGTTGACGTGTTATAACGTCACGCTGTGGTCCCGTTCTCCTCTCCCACTCTAGGTGTTGTGGGCATGTTAGTGTTGTTGCTGCTGTTGCTGCTGTTGCTGTGTTGCTGTTGTTGCTGCTGCTGTGGTTGCTGCTGCTGCTGTTGTTCTTCTGATACTAATGAAAACCCATCAGTTGCTGCTGGTATTGCTGTCTGCTCTTGCCACTTCTGTTGCTGTTTCCTCTTGCAAATTTCCTTCCGCTGCTACTGTTGTTGCTGTCTCCTGTTGCAGCTCGTCTTACTGTTGCTCAGTAACATCTATTCTGGCAACGGTATTGCACACCTCGACCTCAGCGCTCCTGTTGAAACTTGCAATATTCTCGTAGATAACGGAGAGGCTGTGACGGGACGCCCGAGTGCTGAGAGCTGAGAGGTGACATGAGAGGTGAGGCGCTGGGAGCTGAGAGTTGACATGACAGGTGAGGCGCTGGGAGCTGAGAGCTGACATTAGAGGTGAGGCGCTGGGAGCTGAGAGTTGACATTAGAGGTGAGGCGCTGGGAGCTGAGAGCTGACATGAGAGGTGAGGCGCTGGGAGCTGAGAGTTGACATGAGAAGTGAGGCGCTGGGAGCTGAGAGTTAACATGAGAAGTGAGGCGCTGGGAGCTGAGAGTTGACATGAGAAGTGAGGCGCTGGGAGCTGAGAGTTGACATGAGAGGTGAGGCGCTGGGAGCTGAGAGTTGACATGAGAGGTGAGGCGCTGGGAGCTGAGAGTTGACATGAGAGGTGAGGCGCTGGGAGCTGAGAGTTGACATGAGAGGTGAGGCGCTGGGAGCTGAGAGTTAACATGAGAAGTGAGGCGCTGGGAGCTGAGAGTTGACATGAGAAGTGAGGCGCTGGGAGCTGAGAGCTGACATGAGAGGTGAGGCGCTGGGAGCTGAGAGTTGACATGAGAAGTGAGGCGCTGGGAGCTGAGAGTTGACATGAGAAGTGAGGCGCTGGGAGCTGAGAGTTGACATGAGAAGTGAGGCGCTGGGAGCTGAGAGTTGACATGAGAAGTGAGGCGCTGGGAGCTGAGAGTTGACATGAGAAGTGAGGCGCTGGGAGCTGAGAGTTGACATGAGAAGTGAGGCGCTGGGAGCTGAGAGTTGACATGAGAGGTAAGGCGCTGGGAGCTGAGAGTTGACATGAGAAGTGAGGCGCTGGGAGCTGAGAGTTGACATGAGAAGTGAGGCGCTGGGAGCTGAGAGTTGACATGAGAAGTGAGGCGCTGGGAGCTGAGAGTTGACATGAGAGGTAAGGCGCTGGGAGCTGAGAGTTGACATGAGAGGTGAGGCGCTGGGAGCTGAGAGTTGACATGAGAAGTGAGGCGCTGGGAGCTGAGAGTTGACATGAGAAGTGAGGCGCTGGGAGCTGAGAGTTGACATGAGAGGTGAGGCGCTGGGAGCTGAGAGTTGACATGAGAGGTAAGGCGCTGGGAGCTGAGAGTTGACATGAGAAGTGAGGCGCTGGGAGCTGAGAGTTGACATGAGAGGTGAGGCGCTGGGAGCTGAGAGTTGACATGAGAGGTGAGGCGCTGGGAGCTGAGAGTTGACATGAGAAGTGAGGCGCTGGGAGCTGAGAGTTGACATGAGAGGTGAGGCGCTGGGAGCTGAGAGTTGACATGAGAAGTGAGGCGCTGGGAGCTGAGAGTTGACATGAGAGGTGAGGCGCTAGGAGCTGAGAGTTGACATGAGAGGTGAGGCGCTGGGAGCTGAGAGTTGACATGAGAAGTGAGGCGCTGGGAGCTGAGAGTTGACATGAGAGGTGAGGCGCTGGGAGCTGAGAGCTGACATGAGAGGTGAGGCGCTGGGAGCTGAGAGTTGACATGACAGGTGAGGCGCTGGGAGCTGAGAGTTGACATGAGAGGTGAGGCGCTGGGAGCTGAGAGTTGACATGAGAGGTGAGGCGCTGGGAGCTGAGAGTTGACATGAGAGGTGAGGCGCTAGGGGGGGTGGATGTTATCCTAAAGTTTAACGAAAATTTAGGTCTATTTTTTTAAACAGTTTTCGTGCAATTTGCTGATGTATCTTAGCATTCTTTTCGTTGCTCGAACTTGAGCACCTTCGTATTTTGCAAGGTCTGTTCTCAAGAACAGGTGACTTGAGAAACAATGTGAAATATTCTATTACGGGCTAGTAAACTTAAGAGTGTGAGAGGGTGTTATTTGTTTTCTTATCGAAGATAGGTTTCATCTTGAGGTCTTTCTATTACTCTATTGGGAAGTGAGAAAATCTTTGGAAGCAGAAAGGCAGGACGCAAGTTCGATCCTGCTGTCCTGCTCCACAGATTTGTTCATAGATATATTATGTTATTTCCTAGAGTATTCTGTTGGATGTCTTCATGTCTTCACTGCCACGGTGTTTAATTGCATTTAGATCAGAGAGAAAGAGAGAGAGAGAGAGAGAGAGAGAGAGAGAGAGAGAGAGAGAGAGAGAGAGAGAGAGAGAGAGAGAGAGAGAGAGAGAGAGAGAGAGAGAGAGAGAGAGAGTTTCCAGTGTTCAGCGACGCATCATTAGCCCCTTCCACTCCATTTTGAATATAATTTCCATCGTCGTTGCTTATATGAGCCAGATATATGTGCTCTCTCACTCCGGAGGTTTATGAGAAAAAGCTGAAAGAGACTTTGGGAATCCAAGAGAAAGTATTTTACTTGTCTTCTCTAAGCCTCTGAAGGTCTTGGGATGTAAGGAGCATTTTCTTGGGTTTCTGTTTATTTTCTTCCTCAGACGTGGTCATGTTCACGATACCAACTACTGTATATATATTGTCTTCTGTCCTCTATGGTCAAAGTTAGAGATCTGCTGCATAACATATTGTGTAATAACTTACTGAGTACTCATATATGTATATATATATATATATATATATATATATATATATATATATATATATATATATATATATATATATATATATATATATAATATGTGTGTGTGTGTGTGTGTAAATCACGAAAATTAACACGTGATGAAAATGTGACAGTGTCAGACTGCGAAGGAAGAATTGAAACAGGAATTTCCTTAAGTACTTTCTTATTTATATATTGATGATAACAATTATATATTTGTTATCATCAATATATACTTGACATCATGTTCAGGTCCTTGTGTACTAATTAGGTCAATAAGATTTTCATCTGCCATTGATTTCAGTATCGTCATTGTCGATGGTAATCATGTTAAATCCTGTTACAGGTTCGATACAAGCTTTATTTTTTGGCCCCCCCAAAGATACCTCACATGACCTCATTTTGTGAAGTTTCTAAATATTTCGGCCCAATTATCTCCCCTCGCTCCCCCACCCTCTGACCTACATCCCTCCTGCAGTACACTGTTCTAAATGGCTGAGATCTACAAAATTAAATCAACGTGTGGTGTGTAGCGAGCTTGGAGAGGCTCACCGGCGGCCCCACTGTGTACGATTGGCCGTTGTGTAGGAGATTAGGAGTGGTGCCAGCGTCTCCCGCCAAGCTGGAAGGCGCTGCTGCAGCAGATAATGGCTTCCGACACCCGCCGCTTGTCGGGTAGGTTGTGGCGCAGAAAATAATGAAGGTTTCCGCCAGCCTCGCCCGTGTCTGGGGAGGCTTTGGTGCAGCGAATTATGAAGCCTTCCTGCAGAGCCATTCTGTCCTCGGCTGAAGAAGGGTTGTTCCTGAGGGAATTACAGTTTACTGTCGCTAGTGACAAAGGGGGTAGCCTAATAGGTCATATAAAATTATCCCTCGTGTATACACTTTGTTGCCATATACGAATTGGGAACATCAATAGGAGCCACGAGGAGCATTCGAACCCGCACACATTCGCTTCATGCAGGTTGGCGTTCAATCCCCGACCGTCCAAGTGGTTGGATACCATTCCTTCCCCCCGCCCGTCCCATCCCAAATTCTTATCCTAACCCCCTTCCCAGTGCTATATAGTCGTAATGGCTTGGTGCTTTCCCTTGATAATTCCCTCGCTCCCAAGCACACGCTCTAGACCATTACAGCACGACGTGGCTAAAACAAATGCACAACCTGGGATTCAACTGAATCCTCCCGGGGTCCTGAGGCTTCTACTGAAGCTCAAACTGGGTTTTTCGGGGGAAGCAATGCGTTAATGTGACTGCATTGTGGAGTAGAAAGTTATTATTAATGACAATTACTAAATCAAAACACTTAACAAGAAGGGAGTTAACAAAAAGTGAAATTAAGTAAATTCAAATTCACGCCTCTCCTGAAGTGGTTCCGGAGAGCTTAACTAAGAAATGTGAGCCCAACAAAGAATAGTGTCTCGTTAAGAGCTGTGTGCAGGTAGTGGGGGCTGGCAGCTAGATCAATGTGTGTTTATATCTGGCATTTGCTGGTGCTTGCGCTGCTCCCTCTTGTGCTGCACTTGGCTCTGTCAACGAAGTAAGTGTAATGAAACACAAGTGCTTTGAAGAGATGAAAACACTTCATGGAAGGTTGTTTTCCACCTTCCAGCGACAATATTGTAAACGAGTCAAAAGCAACGCTAAAATATATTGAAGCAACACCACCTAGCCCATCTAGTTGTGTCGTCGGGCATGAGAGGGTAGAAATAGCCTAACCTACTCTATCCCTTTGAGATGTATTTCTTTCTTGTCTCAATAAACAAACTTGAACGTGTGTCATCGGGTACGTCTAGCAGGTGTATGAGAGCGGGGTCATTTGTGCCTCCTTGTTCTAATGACCTCTCAAAAGCACCTTTTTTTTCCAGGGAGGAAAAAGTTGTAATGCTTTATAGTGTGTATTAAGAGCTGGAAGCCACGCTGAACGACACATCTTTAAGCATCAAGGTCTGCTAGTTTCCTGCCCCGAGGGCCTCGGCAGAGACATCCAGGAGAAAGATTGCCTTTTAAATTTCAAGAAGAGGCAATAGGAAACAGAAAGTTTTGCCGGTGCTTCAAGAACTCCTGAGGGAGGGAGGCAGCGTCTTCAAATACATACGACAGTTTGGGAGCTGCTCTGTTTTTTGTGTGTGTTTTTTTTTTGTGAGATATAAGAAAATATCAACACTACGTTTTAGTGTATCCACACTACACAAATTTATCCATCTCTCTCTCTCTCTCTCTCTCTCTCTCTCTCTCTCTCTCTCTCTCTCTCTCTCTCTCTCTCTCTCTCTCTCTCTCTCTCTCTCTCTCTCTCTCTCTCTCTCTCTCTCTCTCTCTCTCTCTCTCTCTCTCTCTCTCTCTCTCTCTCTCACTCCCTCCCTCAGCCTCTTCACTATGCCATCTCCACCAGTGTAAATTAATTAAAACAGCTATGAGTAGTTTGAGCCAGGCGACTCCGCCGTCCTGGAAGACGGAACAAGTTACACAGTATTTCCCGAGCGACAGAAGTACATGACGCGAGGCTTGGCAAGAGAACCCGAGCGCTGGAGGGTTAATACACCCAGCCTCACATGCCAGGCTCGTCCTCTCATCCACACACACACTCATAGCAAAGGTAATTGTATATTTAATGTGCGTTTGTTTTGTGTGTGATTGCCACAAAGGCGAAGCAGTTTGTTATGCAAATGAGCTGACGATCATGGAAGGATCTCTTGACGTTAGCCTCGGGAAGGTGAGAATATTGTTTAGTTTTGGTAAAACGTCGAAATTAAACTGTCTCTCCGGCTGCTACAGTGGACCTTTAAAGCATTATTTTGAGGATTATTAACAGTTATACATTAAAATGAGACACATAAAGGAAAATGTGCCTTATACACCGTTTCTCAGTGGGTATACACACCGCGAGTTTACTTTAGTTTTGATGTATGTTCTGGACCAAGGTATACTACTTGCTGGT
>NC_091165.1:29426714-29429214 GCF_040958095.1 Procambarus clarkii | reverse complement strand
TATATATATATATGTTGTATATAATATTTACATACATACATTATTTTGAGTAATATTATATGTAGACCCAACTGCCTACCTTCTCAGCGAGCTTGGAGCCCACTGGCCAGCGACATCAGTTCACCGGGCGACCCGCCACATATATCATTCGATTCTTTCCATCAGGTGAACTTAAAACCTTTGTATTGTATATGACGTTCCTGCTGCCCGCAGAGACGTCAAGGGCATAACATATTATCACATATATATCGCTGGGAATAGTCGAGAAGAATAATATATTTGTCCCTTGTGGGCTCTCCGAAAGATGGTGTACATGGCAGCAGAAAAATACCTGGTTATTGACTAAAATGGTTTGATCATTTAGCGTGAATAACTAGGAGTAGTGTTGAGTGGAGGGTTGTGTGTGTGTGTGTATGGAATAGTGTATTGTGGAGGGTTTACGTTGAGGGGTGTAGGTGAAGTAGTGTAGTGTTGTGTGATGTGGAGTAGTGTTGTGTGTGTGTGTGTGTGTGTGTGTGTGTGTGTGTGTGTGTGTGTGTGTGTGTGTGTGTGTGTGTGTGTGTGTGTGTGTGTGTGTGTGTGTCTGTGTGTCTGTGCCTCTGTGTGTGTGTGAAGGGTGAGTATGGAGTAGTGTAGTGTGGAGGATGAGGATAAAGTAGTGTTATGGTGCAACAGATCACCACAACTGAGCAACCATCATAACTGCGTTTACTGAAAGAAAAGTGTTCGAACATTCAGGGTGTTATAATTCTGAAAACATTGCATAGCATAACGCGCAAATGTTCGACCTGACAAGATTGGCTTATATTACCGTTGAAGGTGGAGCTTAACACGTGTCAATAATTCACTGTCAGAATTGACTCGGTACACTTCATGTTGCAACGAGGCTTGACAGTTTCCTTCAGTGCGTTTGGATGCTGCAATTATCTTTGTTTCGCTTCAGATAATCTCTCTGAAGGAACGTCTCTCAGCCCTGTGGAGAATTCTTTTGTTGAAGAATCCTCTTGCCCCTCTGTGGGGCAAGTTAGGTCATTCCTATTTTCTCTTTCCTTGAAATGCAAGTCTACTTATTTCAGGTCATGAAGTGGCAATTATTATGCTTGAAATGGTCCAGGACGGACTGAAACGCTGCCACTTAAGTGTCCAGGACAGACCGAAACGTCGCCTCTTTCATATCATTTTATAAGACTGGGTTGATTGATTTGTTTCAGCGACGTTATTGTGGCTTATTCTCTGCAATAAATAATTCATGTTGAGAGGCATATCTGCAACCGGGTTGTAGTGGATGCGTGGGCCTGCGGGCCTCTCCAAGCAACAGCCTGTTGGACCAAGTTATCACAAGACAAGCCTGACCCCCGAACGGACTTAAGCGAGTAGATAGTAGATAGAGACAGAACCCACTCCAGATACTCTCCAGGTATGTTAGTTTCTTCCAACAAATTGTTTAACATGATTATTGTAGATATATAATAATGTTTAGCTAGTGAGTCTTTCAGTGCGGCTTTAATCACTCTAATTTAATTCTTTAATCAATTAATTTAAGCACTCCCCACCTGGGGAGTGGGGGGGGTTGTTGTTTATTGTTTACTTTTAGGTTAATAGTTAAAGGGCACTCGCCGAGGTGTTGCATTATGGGTACCTGGTGTCAAGGGGGTGTCAACCATGCCGTCAAGTTTTAGGAGAGACATTTTGTGCAACATTAACTGAGGAAGCCAGAACCAAAATTGTCCAGTGAATAAACTATCTTTCCTACTTCCTTCATTTCTTCCTTCCTTCCTTTCTTCCTTCCTTCCTTCCTTCCTTCCTTCCTTCCTTCCTTCCTTCCTTCCTTCCTTCCTTCCTTCCTTCCTTCTTTCCTTCTTTCCTTACTTCCTTCCTTCCTTCCTTTCTTCCTTCCTTCCTTCCTTCCTTCCTTTCTTCCTTCCTTCCTTCCTTCCTTCCTTCCTTCCTTCCTTCCTTCCTTCCTTCCTTCCTTCCTTCCTTCCTTCCTTCCTTCCTTCTTTCCTTCCTTCCTTCCTTCCTTCCTTTCTTCCTTCCTTCCTTCCTTCCTTCCTTCCTTCCTTCCTTCCTTCCTTCCTTTCTTCCTTCCTTCCTTCCTTCCTTTCTTCCTTCCTTCCTTTCTTCCTTCCTTCCTTCCTTCCTTTCTTCCTTCCTTCCTTCCTTCCTTCCTTCCTTCCTTCCTTCCTTCCTTCCTTCCTTCCTTCCTTCTTTCCTTCTTTCCTTACTTCCTTCCTTCCTTCCTTCCTTCTTCTTCCTTCCTTCCTTCCTTCCTTCTTCTTCCTTAATTCCTTCCTTCCTTCCTTCCTTCCTTCCTTCCTTCCTTCCTTCCTTCCTTCCTTCCTTCCTTCCTTCCTTCCTTTCTTCCTTCCTTCCTTCCTTCCTTCCTTCCTTCTTTCCTTCCTTCCTTCCTTCCTTCCTTTCTTCCTTCCTTCCTTCCTTCCTTTCTTCCTTCCTTCCTTCCTTCCTACCTTCCTTCCTTCCTTCCTTCCTTCCTTCCTTC
>NC_091165.1:29386714-29421714 GCF_040958095.1 Procambarus clarkii | reverse complement strand
GGGTGTTATCTGTCAACATCTCAAATAATATTTCCCTTGCTTTTAAGTATATATTATTCACAAAAGGTTATATTAGTAGCGTAAGGGAAGAAATCGAACAGCCTCTCAGAGTTCAGCATCAGTAAACACATTTTTATTGAACTGAAAATTCACAATTTGTTGGTATGGAAAGGTAGAGAAAATGTCAAATAAGCAGCGACTCAAAGGGCTGTCAGCGTCATCACCACTACCACCTGGTTGGTGACTCTGTGAGTAATAAACAGCTTGAAATGTCACAGCTAAACTTGTCACAATTTTTAAGAGCCGTTTAATCACTTTATACAGAAACTAGGACAAGTTATTATTAATTATTCACATTTGACTGCATATGTTTTGATATGATGTGAGGGAGATCATTAATTCAGAGAGCTTGTGAGGATAAGATGAGTTGAAAGGGCTCTTGAAAACTCCAAGAGTTAGAGAGCTTATTTTTAGTTAACTTCTACTGCTAGATGGTTAAATGTTGGGAGTAATGATATTCTGGTAAAGAAACACTCAGGCGTAGGATTTACCACCCCCTTGTCCAGCCACTTGGGGTGGACGGTAGATCGACGGTCTCGCTTCATGCAAGTCGGCGTTTAATCCCCGACCGTCCAAGTGCTTGGGCACCATTCCTTCCCCCCACCCCATCCCATCCCAAATCCTTATCCTGACCTCTTCCAAGTGCTATATAGTCGTAATGGCTTGGCGCTTTCCCCCTGATAGTTCCATTCCATTCCCTTTCCCCCTTCAAATGTCCTAATGATTTTATTCAACTGGCTTTTGAATGGCAGCAGTGTTTTGGAATTTGCGGCTTCGGCGGGTAGGCGGTTCCCATGTTTATAACCTTATGGGCGAAAAAAGCATCTCCTGTATTTGTAGAATTTACGCAAATTTTTGTCAGTTATGTAGACGGGAATGATTCGTCCTTGTCAATGGACAGAATATGACACGATGTATAATTATTTCAGAGTAATTGAGGCATTTCTATAATTTTTTTCAGGAGCTCTGATTTCACTCAGATTTTGCATTAATGTGTTTTCTGCTTTCGTTCAAGTGCTTGTGTCTTTGGTGATTCTTGTTATCTTAACACCGTGAATAACGATCGTTTACAATATGAATAGGAATCCCATGAAGAACAAACACTCGTTGGAAGAATGCAAACAAGAGTGACTTAGAGGTGTGAACGAAAGGTTATTATAACAACCTTTTTGATAATACTTACATACACTATTACTTAATTGGAGTGATTCAGATAGATCTGTTTTGGGAGATTGCTTTGGATACTCCAAAGTTATAGTCTGTAATTTGGTTATGATAGAAGTTTAATTATAGACTAATGTAAGTTATAGAGTAAAAGGTGCTGGATAATCTCTATAATCACGGCATAAGAACGCAAACCAGCCCAAACCTTTCTCAGAGAGGTAAAAAACAGCAAATCGAACGCGGATGCAGGAAATCAGGGTTCATAGTATCTTACTCGATGATAAAACGTTTACCTATTTCCTGTGAGTGTTGGAACGCTTCCTCTTGCCCCTAATGCCAGGAGGAGGTGTGTGTGTGTGTGTGTGTGTGTGTGTGTGTGTGTGTGTGTGTGTGTGTGTGTGTGTGTGTGTGTGTGTGTGTGTGTGTGTGTGTGTGTGTGTGTGTGTGATGACTGGCTTACGACCCGACGGAGAGAGGTGAAGAGGTCGACTCTGTCACATCTTTCATCACGCTAAGGTCTTAGGCGAGACCTCCTCCTCCTCTGCTCCATCTTGAGTCAACGACGGTAGTTGTGGCTGATGGAATATTTGCATTTAGATCAGCCGTGCTGGAATCTCTTCCAGAATCCCAGTGCTTCTCTTTGGTACCTTTTTCTCCCTCCCCCTTTCTTTCCAGAAATCTCTAGGTAGATAAATTTCAAGGTGAGGTTTTTGGCCCTTGGCCCAAGAAGTGTAAAATTTACTATTCGCGGTGTAAATCCTGGAAGAATCATATTTATATTTTACGAGTTAACGCTTTCATGGAAACTGGAACTAATGTCACCGATCGAGTTACATGGGAAGTGGGGTTCTCAAATGTTTGGGGTACTTGTAAACCACCCAACACTGTAAGACAAGTCATTGATATAAATAACTAGATAAGTAAATAATATACATATATATATATATATATATATATATATATATATATATATATATATATATATATATATATATATATATATATATATATATATATATATATATATATATATATATTAGTATATTTTGGTAGCAGTCTTTCCTGTAGACATATATTATTAAATATGACCGAAAAAGTAAGATTAATAATTCTAACACGAATTTTCTCAATCTTTCGTACATTACGCTTCACTGTTGGAGGTAAATCAAAAATCACTTCTCCAAAATTCATTTTTATTTCTAGTCTGACGCGACACGGGCGCGTTTCGTAAAACTTATTACATTTTCAAAGACTTCACAAATACACAACTGATTAGAACGTATCTCTGATTTTATATCTACATTTGAGTGAGGTGGAAGGGTGATGTGGCATTAACACAAGACAGAACAGGAGGGGATATTAATAGGGTATTAAAAGTATCAACACAAGACAGAACAGAAACAATGGGTATTGAATAGAAGTGTTTGTAGAAAGCCTATTGGTCCATATTTCTTGATGCTTCTATATTGGAGCGGAGTCTTGAGGTGGGTAGAATATAGTTGTGCAATAATTGGCTGTTGAGTGCTGGTGTTGACTTCTTGATGTGTAGTGCCTCGCAAACGTCAAGCCGCCTGCTATCGCTGTATCTATCGATGATTTCTGTGTTGTTTACTAGGATTTCTCTGGCGATGGTTTGGTTATGGGAAGAGATTATATGTTCCTTAATGGAGCCCTGTTGCTTATGCATCGTTAAACGCCTAGAAAGAGATGTTGTTGTCTTGCCTATATACTGGGTTTTTTGGAGCTTACAGTCCCCAAGTGGGCATTTGAAGGCATAGACGACATTAGTCTCTTTTAAAGCGTTCTGTTTTGTGTCTGGAGAGTTTCTCATGAGTAGGCTGGCCGTTATAAAACCAGAAAAACGGCCAGCCTACTCATGAGAAACTCTCCAGACACAAAACAGAACGCTTTAAAAGAGACTAATGTCGTCTATGCCTTCAAATGCCCACTTGGGGACTGTAAGCTCCAAAAAACCCAGTATATAGGCAAGACAACAACATCTCTTTCTAGGCGTTTAACGATGCATAAGCAACAGGGCTCCATTAAGGAACATATAATCTCTTCCCATAACCAAACCATCGCCAGAGAAATCCTAGTAAACAACACAGAAATCATCGATAGATACAGCGATAGCAGGCGGCTTGACGTTTGCGAGGCACTACACATCAAGAAGTCAACACCAGCAATCAACAGCCAATTATTGCACAACTATATTCTACCCACCTCAAGACTCCGCTCCAATATAGAAGCATCAAGAAATATGGACCAATAGGCTTTCTACAAACACTTCTATTCAATACCCATTGTTTCTGTTCTGTCTTGTGTTGATACTTTTAATACCCTATTAATATCCCCTCCTGTTCTGTCTTGTGTTAATGCCACATCACCCTTCCCACCTCACTCAAATGTAGATATAAAATCAGAGATACGTTCTAATCAGTTGTGTATTTGTGAAGTCTTTGAAAATGTAATAAGTTTTACGAAACGCGCCCGTGTCGCGTCAGACTAGAAATAAAAATGAATTTTGGAGAAGTGATTTTTGATTTACCTCCAACAGTGAAGCGTAATGTACGAAAGATTGAGAAAATTCGTGTTAGAATTATTAATCTTACTTTTTCGGTCATATTTAATAATATATATATATATATATATATATATATATATATATATATATATATATATATATATATATATATATATATATATATATATATATACTGTAGCATTGCAATAAAATCAAATAAAAAAAATAATAATAATAGGGGTGGTAGGAAAGGCAAAGATTAAAGTATTCAGTGAGACTCCACAAGGTCTTCTCTGAACACTGTTTATTTTCTTCTTCGAGGATGTGGGTCCCTTTAATTAAACCAGTGGTGGTACCCCTAAATATGTTTATATATATATATATATATATATATATATATATATATATATATATATATATATATATATATATATATATATATATATATAAAAGCTTGTATATAACACCCCAGTTTGCCATTAACGCGCCCAACCTAAAAGGGAAATTTAAATATAGTCTGAGGCATTTGGAAAGCTAGAGAGCATGAAATTAGTTCTACTTCAGCTCAAGATCAAAATAGTGTTTATGAACAAAGTCTTCGAAAAAACAAAACATCATCTGGCGTCTCAATCTGTAACACCATCAGACTGAACAACTGTGGTTTTGCTGGTCTCTTGAAGGGCAGATAACACCATTATGACTGTAAGCAGCTGTGAAACATATTGTAGATAGCAGGGAGGAAGGTTATCTTCTTATCTTGCATTCTCGTTCTTGCTGATTTAAGAGAGGATTACAATTATTCTTGGAATGGATCATTGTAAATATGAGCAGTGTAGCCAGGAGTCATCTTGAGTGTTAAGACACAAAGCTTAACTAGTTTATTGACCTGAGTTATGTATCCACAAGCTGACGCCCTGACTGTTCTGTATTGACCTATAGGCCTTTTGTAGTTTCCTTAATTAGTGTATTCTTAAGTTATGTAGACTATAACAGTAGTATACATCGGTGTACCTTCGATGTTAATAGTTTATGAGTAATAAACCATTATGGATAATAAACCATTATGGATAATAAACCATTATGGATAATAAACCATTATGGATAATAAACCATTATGGATAATAAACCATCCATTATGAGTAATAAAAATTTCTCTCAAAACATTAACCGTTAAAAATTATAAGAGATGGTAGAAATTTAGAAATTCTAAAAAAAAAAAACTTAATTGAGTTTTTATCACAAGAATTCCTAGATATTGAAGTCCGTTTTTTTTTCGAGGCTGAGAAGTCAATATCACTGAAGGATATGAAGTTTGCGAGAGAATCTTTTCACCTCTCCAATGTGCACAAGTGAACGCGTCGTTTGACTGTGGCTCCATACCACTTCATCTCTGAAATTTATGAACGAAGGATAAAAGGGGGGAAAAAAAAAGCTTTGGAAAAGCCTTTCTCCTCTGAATTTTCTTAAAAATTCGAGTACTAGCATTTAATTCACAAGTGTTTTTAACTTTAAATAACACATGTAACAACCTTTCATACACAAATGAACACAAATATATATGATTCACAAACGGTTTAATTTACACAATATTACAAAGACTTTTTTGTTTAATTTTATTAATTTATTATGTACCCTATAACTATACCATGGGAGGTAGTGGAAAGGGTTACAGAGGCACATAATGGGTTCAGGAACTGGACCCCATAGTTCCACTTAGCTAAACAAGTGACAAACGTACTGTAGTTAAAACATAAGTGCCAACGTTGTAAGCACTTTTCTAATAGCAGACTCACACAAGTTTACAAAAGCAATCACACACACACACCTAAAACACCTAAATTACAGTATCGGATATACACTTAAAAACTCCTATTGATTTTCAAATTACATAATAAACTATACAAATAAAGGTCAAAGGTAAATTACTAGTAGAGTAAGATACACTATATGATCATAATGTTATAGAAGCAATCTTATTGAAACCTACATCATGCTATAAGACTAACAAGGCCACGAAAAGTTACACAAATGTAACCATATATATATATATATATATATATATATATATATATATATATATATATATATATATATATATATATATATATATATATATATATATATATATATATTGCATTTGCATTAGGACTTAACGCTGTTCGTTGCAATTTGCTCTCAATTCTTGTTAAACAAACTTATGCAATTTGTTTCTTGGGTCAGACGAATTGTTTTTACAGCGCTGTGAGAGTCTTGTGTGTGGAAGTCTTTTGTTACACGGGGAGGGGGGAGGAAGACGGGGAAGATGGGGGGGCTGCTCCTTAATTTGACAATAAGACAAATGATTTGACTGCTGCCATCGCCTTTATCTTCGGCTCCTGGTAGCCGAAAGTGAAGGTGATCATCGACATTTTCCCCACACACGTGTTTATTGTCATGATCGCAGGTGTTCAGTTTGAACACTGATCGTATGGGGGAAGAAATGTGTGTATGTCTACTATAATCTCCCCTGTCTACAAATGTGGTGATCTCACTGATGTTAACAACTATAGACCTATATCAATCCTGCCTAACTTGTCAAAAATATTCGAAAAGCTAATCTACAAGCAGCTTTACTCTTTTCTAGCCAAACACAATATACTTAGCTCTTGTCAATATGGCTTCAGACCCAAAAAAAGCACTAACGATGCACTTATTAGTATGATTAACTTAATTCACGCAGCTCTTGATAAAAAGGAGTTTCCTGTTGGGTTATTTGTGGACCTGCGTAAGGCTTTTGACACTGTCAACCATCAAAACCTTCTTCTTAAATTACATCATTATGGAGTCAGAGGACACTCCCTGCAATACCTCAAATCTTATCTTACTGACAGGCTCCAGTATGTTTCTGTGAATAATACAATTTCTCCCACCCTACCCATCAACATTGGTGTTCCTCAGGGCAGCATACTTGGCCCTCTCCTCTTTCTCATCTACATTAATGACCTTCCAAATGCCTCCCAACACCTCAAACCAATTCTATTTGCTGACGACACAACCTTCCTTTACTCCAGTCCTGACCCCCTTGCTCTAAATGCCACAGTAAATACTGAGCTAGAGAAAGTCCATCTTTGGCTAACTGCCAACAAACTCACCCTTAACATTGACAAAACGTTTTATATTCTGTTTGGCAATAAATCTTCTAATCAGATAAATCTCAAAATAAACAATACCCAAATTTGTAACAAATTAGATGGCAAATTCCTTGGCGTTCTCATCGACCACAAGCTGAATTTCCAGGGTCACATTCTAAATATATCAAAAAAAGTTTCAAAAACTGTTGGCATTCTTTCTAAGATCAGATATTATGTACCCCGCCCTGCCCTGGTTACTCTCTATTACTCCCTCATCTATCCATACCTCAACTATGGTATTTGTGCTTGGGGTTCTACTACCCAAAATCATTTACGTCCTCTCATTGCCCAACACAAAGCTGTTATTAGGACAACCAACTCTGGCCCCAGACATCACTCGGTACCCTTACTCAAATCTCTGAATATGTTAGATATTAAGTCACTGCACATTCTCTCTTGTGTCTTATACATATATAAAACACTGAACTGTAATGCCAATCCTGACCTCAAAAGCTTCATTGAAGGTTGTAACAGAACCCATGAGCACCACACCAGGAATAAATACAGTTTTGATATTCCTAGAGTACGACTTAATCAAACTAGAAATGCTCTACAAATCAAGGGACCCAGAATGTGGAATGACCTTCCCAACCATGTTAAAGACTGTACCTCTCTCAACCAGTTTAAGATAAAAACTAAACACTACCTAATAAATTCCCTGTAACCCACCTCACTCCTTTATTGTCAACCCATGTCTGTTATTTTATTTTATTATTATTATTTTTTTTTTTTAATCAACACTGTTTGTCAACCTATTGTATTTGTGCTGCTTTTTCAGTCATGTTCCCCCTTTTTTTATCTTTATTTGTATTTGTTTTCAACATTTTTTATTCTTTATGCTCAATTAGTAATAAGTTCTAGTTATTAATGTTTTTCTTGCCCGAAACGCATTGCGTAATAGTGGCTTTAGGCATTGTATGTACTAGCTCTATCTATATATCAATCCATTAATGTAACATCACTTGTATGTATGTACCTTACCTGAATAAACATATTTATTTATTTATTTTATAATAGGTTAAGTAATAATTGTAATTAAGAAGCAATAAGATGCTTATCTTAACATACTAAGAAGGTTAGGTAAGGTCGGTGTTTTCTATGAAGCTTTTCAAGATAAACTAAAATATTCACAATAAATTAGTATGTCACATATGCACTTATTTAATAAGTCAATATTGACTGTACGAAAGTGCGAGAACGGTTGGTAAGTGTCAGTTCTTGAGGAAGGTGGCTGCGGCTCACAGGACGGAGGCGGAGTCTCACAATAACTTTAAGGTCGTGTTTAATAATGTCTCAGGTAGACTATATTCTCCCCCAGCTAATTAATGTTAATAATAGCCGTACCGCTATTATTAATCACGTGGTAATTTAAGAGCTAATTAAGTCTGTTCTCAGACTTACCAAATACTTACACTAATTGTAATACTTGCGCCCCAATCAAATACTTACACTAATTGACTATTAGTGTAATTGGAAGAGTCTTGTAAGTTCAATTAATCTGTCAAACACCCCCATTCTCAAACTGTCCACCCCCCACCCTCCCACACACCCCCACATACCCCTCCACACACCCCCATACCCAGATACCCCGTTGGGATAGATAACCCAACTCGTTATCTATCCCATATGCGTATACTCTAGTTACCTGGTCCCCCGTATGATCACATGTTATGTATGTGTATAACCTTCAAACACATACACAAGCATGGCACCGTATGTTCACATACACACTATCTGCTTTATGCCTCACAATACTGGCCTCCTACTCCCACACACACACACACACACACACACACACACACACACACACACACGCGCGCGAACAAGGGGACACAGGTGGAAACTGAGTACCCACATGAGCCACAGAGACGTTAGAAGGAACTTTTTCAGTGTCAGAGTAGTTAACGGATGGAATGAATTAGGCAGTGATGTGGTGGAGGCAGACTCCATACACAGTTTTAAATGTAGATATGATAGAGCCCAGTAGGCTCAGGAATCTGTACACCTGTTGATTGACAGTTGAGAGGTGGGACCAAAGAGCCAAAGCTCAACCCCCGCAAGCACAAATAGGTGAGTACAAATAGGTGAGTACACACACACACACACACACTTTTCCTTTTAGCATAATGCCATTTGAATCCGTCCTCTGGCTGATATCACATAATATTTGACGTCTTGTTGGCTAGCAGCTCAAGTGCTGTTTACCTGCGGTACACCTGACTGTGGTACACCTGACTGCGGTACACCTGACTGCGGTACACCTGACTGTGGTACACCTGACTGCGGTACACCTGACTGCGGTACACCTGACTCATCCCAAATTGTGGCCATCTCTCACCTGCTGTGTGCTGGGTCCCACACTCCGAGAAGCACCGTCTTTGTTCTTTTACAGCTCCTAAACTACCACTTGCTCAGGCCATTTGCTGTCCTCAGACACCTTTACTGCCCTGAGACCAATTACTGCCCTCAGACCAATTACTGCCCTCAGACCAATTACTGCCCCTCAGACCAATTACTGCCCTCAGACCAATTACTGCCCTGAGACCAATTACTGTCCTGAGACCATTTACTGCCCTAAGACCATTTACTACCCCTCAGACCATTTACTGCCCTGAGACCAATTACTGCCCTCAGACCAATTACTGCCCTGAGACCAATTACTGCCCTCACACCAATTACTGCCCTCACACCAATTACTGCCCTGAGACCATTTACTGCCCTAAGACCAATTACTGCCCTGAGACCAATTACTGCCCTGAGACCAATTACTGCCCTGAGACCAATTACTGCCCTAAGACCAATTACTGCCCAGAGACCAATTACTGCACTGAGACCAATTACTGCCCTGAGACCAATTACTGCCCTGAGACCAATTACTGCCCTGAGACCATTTACTGCCCTGAGACTAATTACTGCCCTGAGACCAATTACTGCCCTGAGACCAATTACTCCCCTGAGACCAATTACTCCCCTGAGACCAATTACTCCCCTGAGACCAATTACTCCCCTGAGACCAATTACTCCCCTGAGACCAATTACTCCCCTGAGACGACGACGTTTCGATCCGTCCTGGACCATTCTCAAGTCGATATACAACTTGTAAACTGCGTAGCTACTACCCGGCCCCTAGGCATAAATCCCAACACACAAGACAGTATTTATGAGCCGAGCTGCTCAAACAGGTAACAAACAGTTAGTCAAATGTAAACTCAGTCATTCGTCGCTTAGTCTCCAGGCGGTGGTTGTCAAGCTGAGGAGATTTATTCTGTGCAGACTTTCTGAATTTGTTAGTGACGGCGGCGCGTTGCAGCGAGGAAATCTGAAGTCTATATTCACTCACGACAACAATGCGCTGATGAAATTAGTTGAAGCGATGAGCTGTAGTGCCTGAGGCAGGAGCGACGAACGTTCAGACAAGAAGGAAACAAATATAAAAAGAATGGGGGAAAGATCTTGGCACCTTCAGATACTTCAGAAAGAAAGCAGGTTTGGGAAGAAAGGTTCCTGGGTAAGTAATGGTGTCTCTGAAGGTTGACCCTGGCGCGAGCTCAAGGGTCCTTGGAGCTCAAGGGTGTCTTGGAGCTCAAGGGTGCCTGGAGCTCAAGGGTGCCTGGAGCTCAAGGTTCCCTGGAGCTCAAGGGTGTCTTGGAGCTCAAGGGTCCCTGGAGCTCAAGGGGGTGATAACTGACATCGGAGATGATGCCTTAAGATTAAAACCTCTGAAGCGGATGAAAGGGGAATATGGACTCGTTATTTGGAGAGTAAAGCCCCGATACGAGACTGTAGGTTTATTGTGGATCGTATGTCTGTCCTTCAGGCTCCCTGCACGACCTCAAGACTATATCAGTTTATCTGTGAGTGTCTATATTTTAGTGCAATGAGGCAAAGATATCATTCCATTCACCCGGGGCTGTAGGAGTTTCGAACCATAGACCCCATGCATGTGAGGCTGAAGCACATCTTCTATACAAAGATATCATCCCTTCAAATAGGTTCTGCTTATTCTTTTCGTCTTTGTCAACGTATTATAATGTACATCACAGACTTCAGCCTCAAATATTTATTTATTTATTTATTTATTTATATACAAGAAGGTACATTGGGATTGTGAGGATACATAGCATAGTAATTACATTCTTGTAAAGCCACTAGTACGCGCAGCGTTTCGGGCAGAAACTATTCTCAGATAACCACAGTGGCTGAGGAGTGGTCTAAGGTGCCAGCGACGCAGTGTGTGCCAGAGAGTGAGGCAACCTTCCAGCAGCCTTACGAAGTAGGCCATCAGCCAGTAAGCCATCCCGGTGACACGGCCCCCATGGTGGAGGAAAGCCGCTACTGCTCCACAAGCCCGTGGCACAGCTTGCCACAGAGGATACATGTCCTTCTGGCACTCCTCATGACAGCAACAGTCACACATCTCGATCAACAGCACCTCGTGTTGCATGGCTCTCTTCCCCCTCGCTGCTTCTGTACACACTTCATGCAAATACATTTGTTGCAAGACAAAAGCTGATGAGTACACACTGCACGGAGTGTATCGCATAAAATCCAGGGGATGGTACACACGAGGCCCGACCAAGCTAACGACTTTATCAAGAGGACCGTCGCCTCTGCCCAGTGCCGAGCTGAGAGATAATGTTCCATCATTTCAGTGTCTCTGCCGGTCTCCCAGACTAGATTTCACTGCCGCAGTCTGGTGTTGACAACGGCTTTGATCGGCCGAAACGTTCATCTTCCTTTCCCATTTCTCTGTGGATTTTCCGCATACAAATGATCAGTATTTCGTGATCGTCAATTGCATATATATATATATATATATATATATATATATATATATATATATATATATATATATATATATATATATATATATATATATATATATATATATATATATATATATTACAACTTTTGCTAACAGTTTAGAATAAATTTTGTGTAGTGGAATATTTTGGTACACACGGCAGGTCAAATATATTTATACCGAAGGTTGAAACCAAGTTGGACCTTTAGGACCAAGCAGTGCCGTTGTGGCGCTTGTTCCGGGAAGCAACGGGGAGCAAAGTGGGAGAGCAAGCGACCGCTCAGCCTCAAGTGCCGGGTATTTTGCACGTCGCATCCAATCATAAAGTCATTTTCTCGGTCAGGAAGGAAATGAAGTTGCCATTGTGTCGTCTGCGTGGACATGGAGGACCAGGCGAGCGGATATTACCAGTCTATAAAAGGGCTCATGCACACTAATCCTCTCCCCGAGGGTGCTCAGGGTGAGCACCCTCTTGAGCACCCTCTTGTGGGCCGGAGTGGGAGGGTGATGGTGGAGGAGGGGGGGCAAGGTTCATTGTTAATTTGGAAACGTTCGTCAAACAAGTTTTATGTCGCTTATCTTGCTTGGTGTGTTGTGTGCTTGTAAGTCACACGTAACAGCTAAACTAGAGTGTTGCTCAGACCTCAGGACTCTCCCTCGCGCCTCGCAAGGTGGATTACCTGAGGATTCGAACCTTGCACAGGAAGGAACGATTGTGCACCTACCGTGAACTGTTCCGCCCCTGTTCATGACGCAGTAATTGCAAACCTGGATTTAAATTTTTAAATTTTGCCCCGAGGGGCGAGTTTATTGGGCAGCGCCACTCATCTTGTGAGTGGACACACCGCCATAGCAGCATGTACAACTGGATGTAAATCGTTTAGTGGATCATGTTTCAGGCATAACTAATAGGATTAGGCTTATGATGAACTGCGTACAAAACTAAGGCTGCTGGAATATTTTGCTTCTAGTAGATAAATGACACGTGGATGATTAACGTGTAAGCTGTGTAGTGAGGTTGACTAAGATAGCATTAACAGCAACTCTTCCATTCTCCTGCAAATTAACAGTTATTTAACGTATTAACAAAAAACTTCCCTGCAATGAATAATTATATATTGCAAATTCATCGACGTTTCAGTGCAAAAAGTTTGTTACCAGCTGCCATAAGGTGTACAGATTGGGTGAAATTGTATATGTAAAAATCCCAACTGAGCTCTGATTAAGATACTAACACCCTCTATAAGCCTTGTGCGCTTCTTCTAACAGTATGGGGTGCACAATAAACTAGCTGCCTATATTTTGTTAACATATTTAGATACATCTGGATGTATGCAGCTACCCTAAACTACATGAAGGGTTACATATTGTGTCAAGAGTATACTGTGTACATACTGTGTCTACGTTATGCTAAAATAATCCCTATCTCGCAGGATGGTTAGTCATACAAGGCCGTGTGATCAGTAGTCTGCACCGGCAAACTTTGGGTGCATTATGAGGATATTCTCAAGAATACGAGAGTTAATAAAGCGATTATAAAGTTCTAGGTACCTCATACCGACAGTTCTGGGCGCACTAATGCTTAGACATTCAATAATGTAGTGTGTGTGAGACCCATATGTAGACGAGGAGCCACAATAACGTGGCTGAAATATGTTGACCAGACCACACACTAGAAAGTGAAGGGACGACGACGTTTCGGTCCGTCCTGGACCATTCTCAAGTCGATTGTGAGAATGACTTGGCTTGATCGAGTCATTCGAGTCGTCCTGGACCAGTCGACTTGAGAATGGTCCAGGACGGACCGAAACGTCGTTGTCCCTTCACTTTCTAGTGTGTGGTCTGGTCAGCATCATGACCCAATTCCTCGTCACAGAGTTTACACCTGGATTTACACCCCAGGATTGGGAGACTCGTCACCTGCATCCGCCTGCCACAGGTAACAGCAGCCCACCTGTCTGGATGGTCGGCTGGCCGGATGTGGATGGCTGATCGACCAGCTGGATGACCGGGATATCTGTCCAGCCAGCCGACCAAATAGCCAGAATTCGTCTCAAAAATGACGCTCAAGAATCATATTTCCGATAGGCATTTTATTTATATATATATTTCCGATAGGTATTTTAAAAACTGCAGGTCAAATTGGTCAAAATCTGACCAATCGCCGAGCTCACTAATTTGCATATTTTCGGTATAAAAATTCGTTATTTAAAATTCCAAATATGTGCAATGAGCCAGAATTCGTCTAAAAAATAACGATATATATATATATATATATATATATATATATATATATATATATATATATATATATATATATATATATATATATATTTATCATCAGCTGTAGTGCCTCTCGGCAATGGTGAGGGATCAAAGTTCCTTCCAGTGGAAGACGACAGTACTGTCTGTCTAGTGGCCAAGGAAGCGGCCGCTCCAGTGGTCCTCCTCCCAAGGTGTGTCCCTCCACACAACGCTTTCTTGGAATAACATTGGCGATCGGAGAGTTCCCCGCCCGAGACTCCTTCAAGAACTGTTGATTGTGTGGTTCTTTGTCTCCAGCTGGCAAGAAAAACAAGAGCGTCTCAAGACCGTGGGTCTCTAAGGCCTTCCTCGTCACTTGTGGGGGAGCCAAGTGGAAATGACTCAGGTGGATAGTCCAGAAGAGCCGCCTGGCTGGTGTCTGGAAGCAATTCTTCTTCGTCTTGTGGGTTGTTTTTTCTTTCTTTTGCTTTATCGCGTGAGATTTGCAATTTCTTTCCATTTCTGCTTTTTGGGATTTTCTTATTTTCGCAAAAACCTGTTTTACTTACTTTTTCTCGTTTCTAAGTTTTTCACTTCTCATTGAACTATTTTTTTATTTTCATCCTTTTCATCCTTTTTTCTCATGTCATTTTTTTTTTTTACTTTTTCCTCGTCTTTAATTGCATTTTCTTAAGTTTCTTATTTTTATTTGAAATTTATTTCATAATTATTAGCTTCTTTATATATATATATATATATATATATATATATATATATATATATATATATATATATATATATATATATATATATATATATATATGCGAACAAGCCTGAATGGTCCCCAGGCATATATGCTTGGGGTGTGGGGTTTTCAGTTATATATAAATATATATATATATATATATATATATATATATATATATATATATATATATATATATATATATATATATATATATATATATATATATATATATGAATGAAAACTCACACCCCAGAAGTGACTCGAACCCATACTCCCAGGAGCAACGCAACTGGTAACTACAGGGCGCCTTAATCCACTTGACCATCACGGCCGTCAAAAGGAAGTGATAGCCGAGGCTATTTGAGCCACTTCCCCGACGGCAACTCGGATGGTAATCTTGACTTAATCTTAATCCACTTGACGGCCGTGATGGTCAAGTGGATTAAGGCGCCCTGTAGTTACCAGTTGCGTTGCTCCTGGGAGTATGGGTTCGAGTCACTTCTGGGGTGTGAGTTTTCATTCGCATATAGTCCTGGGGACCATTCAGGCTTGTTCGAATATATATATATATATATATATATATATATATATATATATATATATATATATATATATATATATATATATATATATATATATATATATATATATATATATATTCCATTCGTGGCAGTACACCCAGCAGTCACTGGAGACCTGGAAGTAAAGCGCCTGACTAACTGTGTTCTGAGGAAGAACCCAACCGGTTCCAGTATTTGTTTCCAGCCCTAAATCACAACATAAATAAATACATGTGACAATTTAATGTCACTAAACCGGTCATTTTGGCCCAGGTGGGGGGGTAGGGGGAGAAGGGGGGGATGTATTGAGCTAAATCATACGATTTGGCGTGAGTGACCAACCAACAGAGGGCGAGAATGTCCAGTAACTCAGCAGCCTCACACGAGTGTTGGATAAAGTTTGATATAATAAACACGACAGTCATTACTTTGAGGCTTCAATGTCTTACAGATTCGTTCGCTTGGTTAGATTTACCAGTGATATTTACAATTTTCTTTTTCAACAAATTAATCACCCAGGGTAAGTAACCCACCCAACAGTCACACACCAGGTAGCAGCCCGCAGCTACAAGACTGGTGACCTATTAATTGCATGTGAGCAGAACGAGGGTCGAACCAGCATACTGGGTCTCCCTAGGAGCGCGTCTCCTACGCCCAGGACTGCGGTACGGACTAGGACGCTGTTACGATCCCGCTCCGAAGATTTTCCTCATAGATATATCAGGTTATTGTGGTTCCCTTTTTGTAACATAATTACATGTGCCGTGTTCTTGGTGAGAACAGTGTGGTGGGAGATAAGATGCATCTCTTCAGAGAGCGAAGACGAAACGTGTAGGCTCTCGAGTCTCGATAACACAGACAAGCTTAAAAATACATCAGATAGCAGGCAACAATGATTAAAAGGCCTCTCGGGCGGGGGTGACCTTTAACATCTGTGTCAGGCTGACCTTTCGAGCGTGTAACCTTAAAACAACATGTACATATGCCTTTAGCTGTAATAATAAACCTTTTGAGTTTTAATCTGATGTAATAAACATTTTAGACCGATCGTGTTTATAATACTCTGATTAACACAGACACACACAAACCAGCTTAATATCTGACCTTATTAAAGTCCTCACCTTTGACTCTTGACGCCTCCCAACCTGGAATAAAACCCCATTCACGCTTTATTAGTAATATTTTGTATGTTCAACTTTATACAATATTTTTGGCCTGTCAACACATTAGCTGAAGCTTGCAGGCAACTGAGTTGAAACCATAACATTGACTGCATAACTAAAACCGAAACTTGCGTGTTTACGAAGTGGCGGAGAAGAACGGGAAGCTTAGTGATGAGTTGCCTAAGGTCTTGGTGCTCACGTCTCTGCGGAAAATAGAGGCGATGATGAATTACAAACAACCACTGCTCAGAGAAATACGATCAACGGTACACGGAGACACACGAGGGAGAAAACTTAAGATTTGGTGAAAGCAAGACACACACACTAACACATCCTGAGTTGGTAGATACTGGGCGAGTATCTACCAACTTCGCTGGTAGATACTCGCACTTCTTCGATTAAAGAAGCGCTGCGGAACATCAATTTTGGTTTAACGCTCCAGTGACAGCTGGAGAGACACTTGGGTGGCCCTCAAGTGTTCGAGAGATTACAGAACACCCAGGCAATGGTGGTCGGGTTGGCAGTAACTCTGAACTGACCTAACAAGACTTCCTCACGGAGTTCAAGAGCTCGCTTACCTCTTTCCATCAGTAATGTTGTCATAAGTAATGCTTCTATACCGATATAAGGAACTTGTGTTTCAATATACTTGTGGGTGATGCTGTGACCTCTCGCTCTCTGGGCTCGTGTCTGTATGCGATGCGTCTTACGTCAAAGGTTTTCAAATCTGAGAAAACCATCTGGAATATCGATTTACTAATAGTGAATAAATATAAACTTATGACTCCGTTAACACGAAGGGTTGCGATACCCTATGGTACCCCTTACATATTCCTCATCTTGGTACCATGTTAGGGTACCATGCCTCTCCCTCATCCTGGTACCATCCTGGGGTACCATGCCTCTCCCTCATCCTGGTACCATCCTGGGGTACCATGCCTCTCTCTCATCCTGGTACCATCCTGGGGTACCATGCCTTACTCTCATCCTGGTACCATCCTGGGGTACCATGCCTCTCCCTCATCCTGGTACCATCCTGGGGTACCATTCCTCTCCCTCATCTTGATACCATCCTGGGGTTACCATGCCTCTCTCTCATCCTGGTACCATCCTGGGGTACCACGCCTCTCCCTCATCCTGGTACCATCCTGGGGTACCATTCCTCTCCCTCATCTTGATACCATCCTGGGGTTACCATGCCTCTCCCTCATCCTGGTACCATCCTGGGGTACCACGCCTCTCCCTCATCCTGCAGCCGCCAGCACTCGCCTCCACCAAGAACTCGTGCCTATTACGGGTTATTAAACACTCGACCCCTCGTACTTCTCGAGGGAGATAATACAAGCAAGAGCATTAGCTCTCAGGAAAACAGAGCGAAGACTGCCGCTTAGGAAGCTGAAGATCACGCTCCAGTTACTGTCTTGCGCTGCGTCATAAGTGGCGTGGGAGGAGCGGCGATTACATCAGATGTGAGGGTTTGTGAGAGGGCGTCGGTGAATGCCTGTTCATCTTGGTTGGGTTACCTGGTTGATACCTGGTTGATGGAGTTCTGGGAGTTCTTCTACTCCCCAAGCCCGGCCCGAGGCCAGGCTTGACTTGTGAGAGTTTGGTCCACTAGGCTGTTGCTTGGGTAAACACGGCGACCAGAACTGTGCAGAGTACGGTAACTTCAGGTTAAATGTAGCATCAGTGTAATGTACATTGATCTTGCGTAGACTCACTACAGTGTCAGGTGTTGGTTGACGGCTCACGTGTACACTCTCTCCCTGAGTGCATACGTTGTTAAAATGTTATTGTTGTATCTGTGCGATAACCTAATAACTACTAATATAACTGACGTTATTATATTGTATCCGCGGTTGTTCAACGTCCTCCCATCAAGCATAAGAAATATTGCCGGAACAACCGTGGACATTTTCAAGAGGAAACTAGATTTATTCCTCCAAGGAGTGCCGGACCAACCGGGCTGTGGTGGGTATGTGGGCCTGCGGGCCGCTCCAAGCAACAGCCTGGTGGACCAAACTCTCACAAGTCAAGTCTGGCCTCGGGCCGGGCTTGGGGAGTAGAACAACTCCCAGAACCCCATCAACCAGGTATCAACCAGATATATATATATGGGCCTCTGTAAGGTCTGGATTGGGTCTCATCCAGACACAGTCCAGACCTTAGAGGGGGCGCAGTACTAACGGATGAAGGTCACAGTTGTTTGAGAAAGATAATCAGAAATTGATGTATTACAAATCAAAATCAAAATGTTTATTCAGGTAAAAGTACATACATACAAGGTGTGATACAAATATTGAAGGATTTTTAGATAGAGCTAGTACATACAATGCCTAAAGCCACTATTACGCAAAGCGTTTCGGGCAGGATGCTGTACCCTGCACTGAGTGCACAGTAAACTACGGCTCACAGGACAAGTATGTAATGCACAATGCACCAGCAGCCACTGGCGGCAACTCTCAGACCCTCAGCACTAATAACACTACAAATCGGACACGACAAGGCTGATTTCATCGAGACCTTTGAAATACTGAACAAATTCGAAGATATTATTCCAGACAACTTCTTTAACAGGTCCAACGCAACTCCCAGAAGTAGCAGCAATTTCAAGCTGCAACTGACGCTACTTCCCACAGTCAAAGACAGACAACTTGAGATGATAAGATCACCCCAAGAGGAATGAACCCTTGGAATCATGACCTTAGCAAAGCCGTATATAATGCTAAGACAATACTCCAATCCTAAATTCAACTCGAAAAAAATATCCTCATAAATAATAGAGATACCTTTTATAAGTCACCGGCTCCTGTCTCCATCAAGGCCACGGGAGTTAATTGGTTTTAGGTAAATTAGAATCAGGTAAATATATCTCGTTTCGGTAATCACACATGCACAAAAGTCTATCCTTTCATTTGGGAACTTTTATTTTCTATTACAAGATTCTTTAAAGAAAACGAATCTGGTATAAGGACTAACTTAGATCATATGCTTTCATTTGATGGAGCGCGATAAGCGAAAAGGACAAATACAAAATATAAATTGTAAAATATATTACAGCAGAAAGAAAGGAGGTGTAAAGTATATATATTGCAAAAAGATGTTTTTACTTATCTAAATCCCACAGTAGTTATTTTACATCCTTATTTATATATTATATTCATATCAGCTTTAACTGCTAAACTTTAATTGTATTAGGTGTATAGGAATTTTGCTTTTATATAATTTAACT
Organism: Procambarus clarkii; assembly: GCF_040958095.1. NCBI lineage: Eukaryota > Metazoa > Arthropoda > Malacostraca > Decapoda > Cambaridae > Procambarus > Procambarus clarkii. Next base: position 29,402,045 of record NC_091165.1, on the reverse strand, counting down.
GAATATACCTGAGGGCCACCAACACTAGTGGCCTCGATGAGGACAGGAAGCCGGTAGCTTGTCAAAGGTCTCCACATTTGCCCGGATGATCCTTTCCAGCTAATATACATATTGCTTTAATTATTATATTTATTTCGCTTCTTTCTGTTTAACACAGACACTAACAAAACAGCAACAATAACAACAACACTATAATAACACCACCATCCCCCGTGGCGCAGTGGTAAAGCACTCGTCCGGAGCTTCGCGAACGTCCTGCGTTCATATCCTAGCCGGGGAGGATTGACTGGGCGCCGGTCCTCAACTGTAGCCTCTGTTATCCCAGCAGTAAATGGGTACCTGGTTGTTAAACAATTTGGCGGGGTCGTATTCCGGGTAAAATTAGGATTAAGGACCTGCCCGAAACGCTATTTAAACCGGTATGAAAAACGTTAATGAAAAGTTTCCTCTTCTAAGCTTGACGAGTAAGCCGGACGACTCAAACAGAAAACGGAACAGTGCGTCACTTTTGTGAGTCGATTTCATTTAAAATTACGTCCAAATTTGGCCATAGTGCGCATACGAGCGAAAAGTGACGTTATTTTTAAGAGGACGGGTTGTTCTAGTGGCTGTACAAGAGTGTGAGAACTCTTGTATATATAAATAAAATAGAAAACTATCAATAACAACGACACTGATATCAGCCAAAATATCATGTCTCTGCTCAATCAGAAATTAACAGATTGGTTGGTCACTCAAATATATAACAAACATAAATTATGACGTTTGTTTTGTGTGTGTGTATATACGTTTGTTTTATGTTTGTTATATGTTATATATTTACTAACACCTCTCTGGCACCGGCAAGGACATGAATAATTAATATGTGATAATGTTGTTAAATAACACACAGAGTTGTGAGACTTGTGACAGATACGTGAGGGATGATAAAGTTATCAGTGAGAGGAGGAAGTATCCAGGGAGATAAGACTCAACACCCTGGTGTAAACATGCCGGGAGGTAGGCTCTAACTTCCCTGTGTATATACTCTGAGAGTTTAGTCTTCACTACTGGTTAGGCCTAAAGTATAACTTGCCGGTCGGTCACCAAGCTGGTTGTGCGACCCTAATCACCCGCTGACCAGCATGTACAAATTTAGCCTTAGCCAGCATGTATAAATTTATGAATGCGTCTGTGGGGTCGACCGCTGGATGGAATGGACTTGAGTCGAGGACGGGTTCCCGTCCCGTTCCCGTTCCCGTCACCAAACTCCCTGTTCATGAATGAAAAATGGTTTACACACGACTCACAGCCAACCCGTCCTCGACTCAAGTCCATTCCATCCAGCGGTCGACCCCACAGACCCATTCATAATTTTTTACATGCTGTTCATTCAAAATGGGAATTTTCTCAAATATAAATTAATATTATAATATATTAGCATATTGTGCATATATAGGTTTAGGTTAGGTGTTCTTTCCTGGTGGCGATTATTTGTATTTGTAGTACGTGGGAGAAGCATTTACAGCGTTGTGCTGCGAACAAAATTCGTCAGTGAAGCATTTGTTCCGGAAGTGTTCGAACGAAATCAGTTGTGAGTCGTGTGTAACAGCCCGTCCTCCAAATAAAGACCCAAAAGTGATTCCATGCACCCGCGAAACCCCCCTGTTTATGAATGAAAAACGGTTTGCACACCGTTTATCAACGGTGTGTAAAATACATTACCTAATCATTTCTTAGCCTAGCTAGGTATAATTTACTTGTAATTACATTAACTGTTTGCCAGAGTTTTAAGTCAAATATTTACTTATTAATGTTAGCATTTGAAATATATTAATATTGACCCAGGTGATGGAGAAATCCACAGCACGTAACATTTTAGTTACAGAGAAACACGGTAATTATTATTTTCCCCTTAGTGTTCTTCCACCTTGAGATAGCAGATGTCAACATCCTGTCAAGATGCCTGAGCTGCTATATGAGGATAACATCCGGCTGGCATAGTAGTGGCAGCTGCCCCATATTAGTGTTTGGAAGGTCAGCTGTGAGGATGGTAGGACACGGACCTCTTGCTGAGCTGCTGCTGCTGCTGACGCTGCTGTGGTTGTCACTACACTGCTGTGTCTCCACCACACCGACACCTGACACTATAGGTATGTATACCGACCTCCTGTGCAGCACTACACCACACTACACTACACTACACTACACTACACTACACTACACTACACTACACTACACTGCACTATACTGCTGCACTTAATACACCAATCCCAAACACCTGTAACATTCTTATCATATGAAAAGAAACTTGTTGTGACCTGAGGATAGTAGAGGTTGTGATAATAGAGTAGAGGGTTGTGACACTAGGATAGTAGGGGGCTGAGACAGTAGGATAGTAGGGGGCTGTGACAGTAGGATAGTAGGGGGCTGTGACACTAGGATAGTAGGGAGCTGTGACACTAGATGTCCAACCATTTATTAATACAGATTTGTATTTGATTTGGTTCCAATAACGTCTTCTGGATCCACAATATTGTAATAGTATTTGGCTTCATTAACCAAACTGTTAACCTCTCTTGTGAAAGCAAACAGATAAAATAATTACCAGAAGGTAACGTTGACAGTGTATGACTATGTAGCACTTGGAAGCGCTACCAGGTAGCGAACCCCGACCTTGCAAGAGGTGAGGTGGAGGTTCTGTCGACCAGACCAACTGGTTGGAAAAGAATTCAACCATCTCACATTACCCGTGAGATCGTTGTTGGCTTAATACGGTCCCTTCGTCTTGTCTCGTATTGCTGGCTTCTTCCACATTCGTTTCCCATTGAAACGAATGTGAAAGAAGCTTCCACGTTTCCCATTGAAACGAATGTGAAAGAAGCTTCCAAGTTTCCCATTGAAACGAATGTGAAAGAAGCTTCCACGTTTCCCATTGAAACGAATGTGAAAGAAGCTTCCACGTTTCCCATTGAAACGAACACAAAAGTTTCCCATTGTAAACTGTATTTATAATTTATTTTCAGTAATTCTTTAATAAGGATTTTGTTTATGTTGTTAATCATATATAGCTTTAAAATTACTTCAAATTATAAAATGAATTTGACATGTTCATATTGTATGTGTATGTTTGTATGTGTATATTTATTTGATCATGGATCGTTGTATGACTGTTGGTTGTCAGTATTATTAATTACATAAAGTGCGGTGTTGTGATGTATTACTGTGTATAAGGACGTGATCAAATAAAATTTAACATAGTTAAGAATTAGTTATTTAAAAGTATGTTTACTTCATAAGTGAAATTTTCTGAAACTAAATTGCCTTAAATTTATTATTAAAATTTAAACATCATCTCCAGAATGCCGGATGAAGTCTGTTGAAGCTGCAACGGAGGTGAAAATGCCGTTCAACATAACAAAGAAGACGTTCTTAATTACTTTCAAGCTTCAGCTACCAACAGAAAACTGGAATCTGTCCATACATGTCACGAATAGGCAGAATGAGAAGGATACGATAATCTTGGAGGGTAGTACAAGAGTCATCAGGATCCTTCATATCAACAACTGCAGTCACAGACATCCTTGGACAGGCGCGGTTATCTCAGATGACACTATAATGATGAGAGTTACCTTGAAAGAAACTCGGCTGACAGTTGGCGTCTGGTCAAAACTTATTGAGTGGGAAGAATTTCTATGTCGGACTAACCATCTTGTCCATCAAACAAGCAGCGTCAAATTTGAATTCTGTTCAGATAACATTGGAATGAAGATTTATCCTTGCAACAACAGTGGTAAGTTAAATAGGGTTAATTCCTTGTTACATTTTATTAACTGTTGGTCAGTCAGCTTTAACTTCCTGAAATGTAAGGGGGAGTTGCTTGATATTATTCCGCTCGCTTTTATTATTAGCTCACAATCCAGGTGTTGTTGGTAGCTTTAGTACCAGTCCCGGTAAATACCAGCCCCAATAATACCAGCCCCAGATGGGAATAGTTCCTGTCACATGAAAGCATAGTCTCAGCCCCATGAATGTATAGTATCACCCTCACAAAGGTATAGTTCGAGCCCCAGGATTAGAGCTTGGTTATTTCAAAGAAAGGCGAGGTAGCATAAATGGAGTTTATGATGACAGAGTCCGAGTACTCATCTAGTTGTGCTTGCGGGGGTTCAGATTCGGCTCTTTGGTCCCGGCTCTCAATCGTCAATCTACTAGTGCACAGATTTCTAAGCTTCTCGAGCTCTATCATATCTACATTTGAAACTGTGTATGGAGTCAGCCTCCACCACATCACTTCCTAGTGCATTCCATATACTAACTACTCTGACACTTAAAAAGTTCTTTCTAACGTCTCTGTGGCTCATTTGGGTACTGAGTTTCCACCTGTGTCCCCTTGTGCGTGTACCATGTAATTTTACCACCCGTGTTAAATAATCCATCCGAGTGCGTGTTGTGAGTTGCGCGCCCCGGGGCTCTGTCCTGGTGCCTCAGTTGTTTATTATATACTAGATGTGGTACCCGACGGTGCCCGGGTCGACCAAAACATGCACATTATCCACTGGTCCACGATGTGCTAAAAAAAAGTAACAACTTTTAGTCCACTCGAACTTACAAAGAGTTTCAAGACATTGAGCTGTCTCCCAATCTAATTTTTAACGTGTTACCCCGGACACACTCTTGTGTATTTTTGTATTTGTATTTAATCGCAAGTTTTCCATCAAACTTGGTGAGCTTCAAGCTCACCAAGCCGTAATGCAACACAAATAATTAAGAGATACTTTTTAACCCAAATGGTAATAAACTAATCAAACAGCTCATCCGCCGAAGTCGTAAAAGCCTAATCTCTGGTACAGTTAATAATATAATTGGGAAATAGTCACCGGGAAAGAAAGAATCTATCCACAAGCCAAATGATTCTGTCATTTCACGGGTGCTAGAGACAGTGGCCAACAGGTGAATTTACCTTCGCGAGTCTACTCATGTGTAGTGCCAGCCTATTCACTAGGTGGTCACGGCATGATGGCAAAATTCTCCCTTAATTTTGCATAATGTCTAGTTTCTATTTTCAAGAAGGATATTTTAAACTGAAATTTATGTTCATTTCAGACACGCCGTTACCCGGTACCGACGAAGTTCCAACAGAAAATTGTTATCCGTGTTTAATTTGCTACATTATATTATCTTTGGCGTTGGCGACGGTGTTTTTGATGGCACTGTGGCAAGCCATCAAGTTGTGGAGACGGAGCACCTATCTCCGGTGCTGCCAGGGGCCTCCACCTCCACACAGCCCACATGCCACTCAACTCCGGAAGAAGGCTATGCAATGCCCCCAAACAAACACCAATCACGTCTCGTCCACTACAACTCTTCACCAAGCACATATAAATAAACAATTAAGACTCGACAGACCTTTGCAAAGGTCTTCCCGGTTACCGGCATGGGACCTACCTCAAAGACCTTGGGCAGGCCATGAGGAACGTCATCCTTCCTTGGAGTGCAACAGTCCACCCACAAACACTTTCCACGATAGTTTTAATAGTATTTATGGTGCTTTGTAGAATTTCTATTGTCACGGTAATCTCTCTAGGAAGAGATTCGGCCTACTCCATTATCACCTATTCTCATACCAAGTCTACCTATTCAAGACCTGCAGCCCCAAAAACAACAACAACCAATCAGAAACGTCTAGACAGTGAACTACCTCCCCCCTGCACCACGGCCCATCACCCCCACCTCACCTGGTCGCTAGGAGCTCACGCCACCAGCCGAAACAAGCAGTTAACGGCCCGGCTCATAGTTATAGACGATGCCAGCGCGGACGATGATTGATTGATAAAGATTAAGCCACCCAAGAGGTGGCACGGGCATGAATAGCCCGTAAAAACCTGGACGGCCGTCGTTCTATATATATAGGGCTACCTAGCCCACCACGATTCAAATTACTTCTGAGTGCTCTACTGAATAGACCCTGTGGACATATCTCGATGAGGTAACAGGTTTATGCAGTCTAGTTCATAGTATTCTAGCACCATAGTTTTTAATTGCACATTAACGTAACGTAAATTTAATTGTTTGTCTGTCTTGTTTGCTTTGCACTCTTTGTATCAAGCCAAGCTTGGATATTATTTTTTTTTGTTTTGTAATTTGTTTAAAGTCATTATTAATAAGTAAAGTATTTTTAAATGTGTATTCTCTTTTGTGCTGTATCCTACAGTTGTCACACCGTGAAGTTAAACAGCAGTCTGATTCTTTTTTTTTTATATGATTGGCAATCCATCTGCTCTAGAGAGACTGCACGAACATCAATTTTTCTCGCCATACTATATGTATGTGCTTTTTTATATAATTTATTATTACAGTATTACCACATGTCTAATGTACTAATGTCATATAAGTCATTTCATAAATATGAAAAGGAAGCGCCTTTCTCCGTTTTAACTATAATGTGTTTACTAAGAAAATGCAGAATAGAACCAGGGAAGAGCAGAGGTGCCATGGGCACAATCGGAGAACACTGTATGAACATCAGAGACCCGCGGTTGTTCAACGTCCTACCAGCGAGCATCAGAAATATTACAGAAACAACCGTGGACATCTTCAAGAGGAAACTAGATTGTTTCCTTCAAGGAGTGCCGGATCAACCGGGCTGTGGTGGGTATGTGGGCCTGCGGGCCGCTCCAAGCAACATCCTGGTGGACCAAACTCTCACAAGTCAAGTCTGGCCTCGGGCCGGGATTGGGGAGTAGAAGAACTCCCAAAGCCACATCAACCAGGTATCAACTAATTTTTAATTACTTCAGTTTAAATTGACAGTACTTCAGACTTCTTAATCACTGTAAATTATTTACGTATACTTCAGTATCTAGTTTTAAGTACCTTTTAATGTAATTATATTAACTTCAAAGATTACTGAAAATTCTCCATTTATACCTCATTCAGCTTTGAAGATTTACTTTAAAGCTTAAAAATCGCTGCAAATTCTCACTGTATTGCTCATTTACAATAATTTTTATAATATAGGATAAAACCTACACTTGTGCATATGTGAAATTTATGTAAGGAATTTACACCAAGTCTTTTGCACTCATGAGTAAGACGTCCTAGTCGCTGAGGTCCCACCCGAGGGAAGAAATACGTCCTAGTCGCTGAGAGGTCCCACCCGAGGGAAGAAATACGTCCTAGTCGCTGAGAGAACCCACCCCAGGGAAGAAATACGTCCTAGTCGCTGAGAGGTCCCCACCCGAGGGAAGAAATACGTCCTAGTCGCTGAGAGGTCCCACCCAAGGGAAGTAATACGTCCTAGTCGCTGAGAGGTCCCACCCCAAGGGAAGTAATACGTCCTAGTCGCTGAGAGGTCCCACCCGAGGGAAGAAATACGTCCTAGTCGCTGAGAGGTCCCACCCGAGGGAAGAAATGCGTCCTAGTCGCTGAGAGGTCTCACCCGAGGGAAGAAATACATCCTAGTCGCTGAGAGGTCCCACCCAATGGAGGTAATACGTCCTAGTCGCTGAGAGGTCCCACCCGAGGGAAGATTTCAAACGCTGTGGCCTAGGTAGCTGGGCGGCGGCGGCGGCGGCGGGAGTGGAGGGGGCGGCGAGGCAGGCCGCGCTCCCCACTGTCAGTCAGTCGCCATATTGCTGTTTGTTTACACTTGTGTCCGCGGACTTCCCTGCCCTCGATCTCAATGAAATTGGATTAAATATTGCGTAGGCTACCTTTGACCGGTAAGCGATGGTGACTGTAATGTCTGTGAGGGCGCGTGAGGTGTCGCAAAGAGCTGTAAAGGTATTTGGGTGGCGTATAATGCAGTGAATGTGAGGAAGAGTGCCGTTATGTGAACTTTGTGGGTGCCTATCGTGTCAAATCTTTGCAGTGCACAGAGCTATTTACGCATGTAAATGTGGTGTTTAAAGGTGTATGTCGTCGGTGGAGGTAGTCAGGAATTCGCTGCCAAAAAGAGTTTGGGAAAACTTCAAGTTGACGACAAGTGGAGATTTGTGATTTTGTCGGTGGGGAAGTTGGAGTGGGTCACTTTGAGTGGTCAAGCCAGCACTAGGTTGGTGTCACTGTCCCCCACCCACTACACTACACCCAGGTATACTGGGAGTTGGTGTCACTGTCACCCATCCATTACACCCTACCCATGTATACTGGGAGTTGGTGTCACTCCCATCCACTCCACCCATATATACTGGGAGTTGATGACACTGTCCCCACCCACTACACTCCACCCATGTATACTGGGAGTTGGTGTCACTGTCACTCCCATCCACTACACTCCACCCATGTATACTGGGAATTGGTGTCACTCCCATCCACTACACTCCACCCATGTATACTGGGAATTGGTGTCACTCCCATCCACTCCACCCATGTATACTGGGAGTTGGTGACACTATCCCACCCACTACACTCCACCCATGTACACTGGGGGATTGATTGCCACTATTTCACTCATTGATACACCCATGTACACTGGGAATTGGTGTCAAATCTCTCGCCCACTACACTACTCCCATAGACACTGGGGGGATTGATCCCACTGGTTCTCTCATTGATTCACACATGTTCACAGGGAGTTAATATCAAATCTCTCACCCACTACACTACTCCCATGGACACTGGGAGTTGATGACACTAGTTCAAATGTTCATTAGGAGTTGGTAACAGGGAAGGAGGTCCCCATTGCATAACACCCATACACACACACACACACACCCAAGAGATGTTATCTCTTGCAGAATCCTACATTTTTGTCTCCAGATAGTAGTGAAAAAATAATATGCACTGTTAAGTAAAAGTGAATAGTGATTATATATCTTGTCTAAGTCTAATTTTTTGTATTAAGTTATGCTGTACTCTACATTCAAGATTTTTTTATTAATTGGGGGAATTGTCTGATTAAGTTATACATTAAAGCTTATTGAGTTTTTCACTTAAAATATTTAATTTTCATGTGACAACATACAATGTTGTGTTGTATATACACTGTAGTGTAGTGTTGTATATACTGTAGTGTAGTGTTGTATATAGTGTTGTATGTACTCTAGTGTTCCATATACTAAACTGTTTATTAATTTTTATTAATTACAGTTTATTAATTGTTGTAATTATTATTTACTGTTTATTCATTTTTGTAATTATTAGATACATTTAATTGATTAGTTTCATAATACACACCAAAATAACATAATTAAGAATAGAGAATGTGGATAGAAAACCAAGTGAGAGTTTTTGTTCACTGGTACATGAAGCTTCATGTACTAGTGCTTCACGGGCTTCCTGTACTGGTGAAGTGCGGCACGGGCTTCCAGTACCAGTGAAGTGCTGCACGGGCTTCCTGTACCGGTGAAGTGCTGCACCGGGCCTTTCCTGTACCGGTGAAGTGCTGCACGGGCTTCCTGTACCGGTGAAGTGCTGCACGGGCTTCCTGTACCGGTGAAGTGCTGCACGGGCTTCCTGTACCGGTGAAGTGCTGCACGGGCTTTCCTGTACCGGTGAAGTGCTGCACGGGCTTCCTGTACCGGTGAAGTGCTGCACGGGCTTCCTGTACCGGTGAAGTGCTGCACGGGCTTCCTGTACCGGTGAAGTGCTGCACGGGCTTCCTGTACCGGTGAAGTGCTGCACGGGCTTCCTGTACCGGTGAAGTGCTGCACGGGCTTCCTGTACCGGTGAAGTGCTGCACGGGCTTCCTGTACCGGTGAAGTGCTGCACGGGCTTCCTGTACCGGTGAAGTGCTGCACGGGCTTCCTGTAACCGGTGAAGTGCTGCACGGGCTTCCTGTACCGGTGAAGTGCTGCACGGGCTTCCTGTACCGGTGAAGTGCTGCACGGGCTTCCTGTACCGGTGAAGTGCTGCACGGGCTTCCTGTACCGGTGAAGTGCTGCACGGGCTTCCTGTACCGGTGAAGTGCTGCACGGGCTTCCTGTACCGGTGAAGTGCTGCACGGGCTTCCTGTACCGGTGTTTCATGGACTGGTACAAATACCAGCCTGTGGAAGTACTGCACTAATGCAGTAATTGTATCAGGATTAACGTAACAGCCTACTGTGTTTATTGTTTGAACACATCCAAGGCACCTATCAGGTTTTGTATTCAATACTACCATACTGAAAATAGCATTTCTAAAGCTCAAAGTCATCAATAAACTCTTTCACTGCCTGTGATAGATAACTTTTTACCTTTTTAGTTTAGTTTAAAATACTCAAGAGTACGAACTAATGTGTGTGTATATGAGCACACATGTTATAAATGCATACTAACCTGTGCATAGTTGTAATGCATGATGGTTTCCAAAATTTTAGTTTAGAGTTCCCGCTAAATCATGGGGTATTATAGCAGAAATATCACTTGGAATTTTCATGCAATGTATGATTTTTATTTCTGGTGGGGTAGACATTTCTCATGTGTAATTTATTTATGTGGCCCGCCAATCCAATTGTCTCGATATTTTTGAAGAAATCACAATGGTAAAAGGTTTAATATGTTTTGTTTGCACCTAAAAGGCAGGCTTCAGTTTATTAAATTATAGTTTTTATTGACTTATTTGTTGACTAAATGTTTTAAGCTTGAAAATGCAATAAAGTTTTAATTGTGGTTTCCTTCCCAAATGTAATGGTTAGTTCTAAATTCTTCTGTTGCATGTTCTGGTATTTACTATTTTTCCTGCAATTATTGTCTATTAATGTAAACACATTTGCATGTAGCTTATTTTGAATTTAAAACCACATGAGGAAAGTAAACTATATGATATGAAATAAAATATAGACTAGCTTCAATTCTTGAATATTATTCTTGGTACTGCATAGTATACAGTACAGTATATGTGGAAGATGTCGGCAGACTGGCATTTCCCAGCTAACTTTATTTAATACTATGGTGGCTTTTTAAGTTCCAAGGCTTAAGATATTCCTCTGAAATTAAACACCTCAGTACAGTAATGTTTATTTTTGGTAAAAACAAAAACAAAATGTCCATACTGTACTTGCTCCATAGGCATCCACTCCATGACTAGTGTGTTTCATTAGTGTCTCATCATTTTTTTTGCAACTGCCACACTGCATCATTATCCACATTTAGCTTTAAGCTAACTTAATTTCTTCCCGAGTTGCAAAGTCTGCATTTTCAGTCTTAAAATCATATTTACAATATTATAAGTTATCTTTATCACTAATGTAATTCCAGGTAATGTAATAAATGAACAGGTAATGTAATTCCAAACGAATGTCTCATCAAAGATATGAAGAGGTAATGAACTGCAATAACATTTATTGGGACGCCCAGATCTACAGTCTTAAATTCTTATTTTATTTGCATCAGTCTGTTTCCTCTTGTGTTTACTACTTGTAGACATACTAACTTACCAATTTTTTTGTATTAGGTATAGTCATGCTAATATCTTAAAAAAAATATGTACTGGTACATGTGTGTTATATGTAATGGTACAGCTCGGATATTCATGTGAGCTCCCTCTGTGTTGCTAGTTTTGCTGGCTCGGCAATGGTCCTTGAGTTGGAAAAAGCTTCCATTGTAAATTGTGAATATGGAGAAGTATTTCCAAGTGACATCGTATACAAGTTAACACAGGATTTTGTTTCACTGCACAGAATAGGCAGTAATAGTAGGAACACTTAATCTGAAGAATCATCAGTTTAGTAGTAGTACTGTAGTAGTACAGTAGAAGAGAAAAATGTAGTAGAAATAGTAATACAGTATCAAGTGGCCATCCATTCGAGGGTAATTCCAAATGAATGTATCATCAAAGATATGAACAGGTAATGTCAGTGGTTTATCTGTAGTTGGCTAATCTTTGTTTACTCATTCAGCTTTAACCTGAGGTCAGACTTTAATGGTAATGCCTTATCAGATTGTGATATCTCTTGTGTGTTCTAGAGATTATTTACTACCCAAGTACCCAAGGTGTTCCTTGTAGTTTAGATGTTTTACCAATCCTTTGCAAACAGTAAATGATCTATGTATATTTTCTACCTAGGATGTCTTGCATTCTCTGAATGAATATGGGATCAGAGTGCAGCACAGTATTCTAGACAAAAAGAGAAGGGGTGGAACGATAACAATATTTTTCCCCGATTCAAATATTGTTTTAACTGATTCCAATGTTCTGATGATTAAAAAGGCTAATACTGTACTGTGTTACTAGTACATAATATTTTTTGACAGATGTTAGAAAATTTGTAAAAAAAAGGTATGAAATATTGGCTGAAATTTTACTCGTACTGATACTGCAAAAGTAGGTCATGCTATCGATACTGAGTCATTGGTACACCTATACAAAAGAACACAGATGTCTATACAACTGGGCTGTCGAGGTGTAGCCTAACATCATCTCAAGTTGGTTCCTAGGCAAGTAAGGGAGGAATTTAAAACTAATTCTTAATCAGTTGGTTTAGCCTGCAACTTTATATTAATAGCAAAAGAAGGTAATAGATGTTAAATAAAAAGAATGCTACTTGTCCATTAAAAAATGCAGGCTTTATACAGTATATACCATCATGGATAATCAAACAGAATGTCACTGAAGAAGGTATCCACAGCAGCAACCCATCATTTCATTAGACCAGGTGTACGGTGCTCCTCATGGATTGTCATATACTGTATGTTCTACTGTGGTTTATTGACTTTTGTACATCTCCCTGACACTTTTTTTTTTTATTATAATTTATCTACTCTCCTAATCCCTCATATGCTTCTCAAGTTATCCATTTCTACTGCTCTAACATCTGATTTGGCATGCTCGTGCTACACTAGCATGACTCGACTTTACACAAGTCGACACCACTATTCCTTCCTGCAAATTCCTGGCTGCATCTATTCCTGTCTTGTTTTCTCTAACCTGGATTTTCATTGCACCTGCCACTTTCATTCCTTGACTGATCCTACTCTCAACTTCAGTTGTCCAAATTCCTCATTTATTAATCATACATTGCAGGCATTTAAACTTAAAAACCACTTCCAGCACCTCACGATTCACTCATTTCACACTTTTTGCATGCACACAGAATTTCCCTCCCTATTATTATAATACTTTTTGTACACATTTATTATTAACACTCTCTTGCCTATCGATAAAACTTTCATATAAAATACTGTACTGTAGTCTGCATAGCTCTCTTTCACTGCTACAGTAACAATTGTTTTCTGCATACGTGAAATTTTTCGTTCTTCAATTACTCACATTGAGGCAAGGTACACTGTATTTGCATCCCTCCTTAACATTCTTGCAGTGACCTCCCTTGTGATACCATCCATGAACAGTTTATAGTGGTGTATTCAATTTAAATAACTAGGGTGACATGAGACAATCCTGACATACATTTGTAATAATATCAAATCAGTTGTGCATTATTAAATCTTACCCCCGCACTTCTAGCTACATATAAAACTTTCATAACATTTAAGAGCACTATGTTACCTCATTGTTCTTTACTCCAAAACCCTTGTCTATTAGTGCTGTATGTTTTTTCCAAGTCCACAAATGCCATGTTCACCTTGATACCTTTCTCGCATACATTTGCATAAGCTGTCTTGGACCAAATGTCTTGTGAACATACCCTACACCACCACTGAACCCACTTCACTGATACATTTCTTATGATTTTTCTGTACTCTTTCGAATAATATCCTGACACTTTATCCACTACACTTGGTAAACTAATGCTTGTTAATTAATTTCTTGCGCCCACTCCATTCCTTTCTCTCTGTAACATTAATATTTTCTGTATGCACCTCGCCAATATCTACAGTTTTCCCACATTTCAGCTTCTTCACTAATGTGCTCACTCGCAGCCAAGAATGTTACCCTGTTGAACACTAATATTAATGGCAGATTGGCAGAAGTAGATTTGTTCAATGAAACATTGTGATAAATTTTTAAGGAGAAAGTTATTGTTAGCAGTTGAAGGTCAGCAAATAATTATATGGGGTTCTCATTCGTGTTAAGACCCGAGAGCATAGATTCATGCATATTTATTATTTAATAGTTGGTGCTCTTTAGGGGATTTTGAGCCAAATTGACAAGAGCTCAGTACAACATATTATGTTTAGCTAAGAAGAAATATAGTTGCTTGTATATCAGTTTCTTAAATATTTTAGATAATCTAAGAAGATTTTGTATTGGCCAATAGGGATAGGTGGTGAGATCAAGCCATACTTGATCCCATATCCAAGCTTTGGCCCCTCAAAAGAATGCAGGCTGTGTATTCTGTGAGGGCTGATAATGGGTGCACTCTAGATAGTGACAAATGGGATCAGGTCTGGTTATGAAGGTATGGTACTTTACCTGCTATGTTGCTGTGGTTAGGGTTGAGTGTGTAAGGGCAACAGTGTCAGTGATGTAGTGTTCCATGAGTGTGCTTTTCTAATTTTCAACTACAATATAAATTTGCATGCCAATTGATTACATTATTAAATCCCTTCTTATATACAAATCATAGACTTTTTTATATTTTGGTGATTCTAGTTATTTTCATCTTGCTAATAATTCAGTATGTGGTATTTGTTAAATATTAGCTCTTTGACTATTAGGTCTATGTCACCTGACACTATTGTTCCTAGGTCCTCTATATTTTTGTGTATAAAAATTCAGATTTTGCCAAGCATTCGGTGACAGCTCTCGCATGGTAGCATGGTTGCTTGATATACTGCAAAGATGATTTCCTCAAATAATAGTCATTTCATATACAGTATAGATCTTCTTGCATCTGTGTACTTTATTTAGTCGTGGAATACATTATTTCCAGATAACAATAATTTGGGAACAGGTTTGCAGTGAGAGCATGTTATTTTTAAACAAGTTAAATAGCTAGTTTTTTAAATTTATCTTCATTTTTTTAACTGCATGCATATGTAAATATTTATGAACTTGGCAAAAATAATACAGGAGTAGGAGTGTATACTGTCCTTGCAAATAGTACAGTATATTAAATGCAGACTTCCAAACAGTACAGTATATTAAATATAGAACGGCTTTTTCCTCTACTAAAATACTGTACAGTGTATGTTCAATACAGTAACTGTATAGCCATTATCAGGTTTGTGATTTGGCATTCAAAAAATGGAAATTTGTATTATTGTTTGTTCATCTCAGATCAGCTTTTTATAGTTTTTGTTGTTTAAAATATCCTGATGATGCCCCAATTGTCTTAATGGAAACACATTACAATATGCAGTACATGTTTTGTATAATGTATGCAATGACAAGGCGATATTTCCTTAACATTTCAGTGTGTTTGCATTGGCATTACAAATTATGTTACCTCATGTTCTGTGGTAATATCTTTTTGTGGCAATTTTAGGAAGCAATGCAGTTATTGAAGTATGGGTATGGGAGTACA